>NC_091195.1:36587369-36714422 GCF_040958095.1 Procambarus clarkii
CAGTCATGGAAAGGAGCGGAGTTTTCCACACTGCAGTCTACACTAAGGAAACAAACATAGGAATGTGCCTGAAGGCCAACAGTGACTGCCCGGACAGGTACAAGAGGAGTGTTGTTAACGCTTATGTCGACCGTGCCCTCAGCCACAGCTCAGAATGGAAGCAAGTCGACGAAGAACTCTGTAGGGTAAGGCAGGTCCTAGTCAACAACGGCTTCTCCAATGGTTTCGTCGAAGACATCATAAGAAGGAAAGTGAAACGCCATGCAACCTTTGAAGAGACAACTAACACAACACCTATACCCCCTATTAGACTATTTTACAGGACTTCTTTCCACAGCCCATAAACGGAGGAAAGGGTCCTGAAAGATATTGTCAGTAGAAACGTTATCCCTACAGAAAAAAATCAGATGATACAACTGACGATTTACTATAAAACCAGAAAAACGGCCAGCCTACTCATGAGAAACTCTCCAGACACAAAGCAGAACGCTTTAAAAGAGACCAACGTCGTCTATGCCTTCAAATGCCCTCTTGGGGACTGTAAGCCTCAAAAAACCCAGTATATAGGCAAGACAACATCTCTTTCCAGGCGTTTAAACGATGCATAAGCAACTGAGCTCCATTAAGGAACATATAATCTCTTCCCATAAACAAACCATCACCAGAGAAATCCTAGCAAACAACACAGAAATCATCGATAGATACAGCGATAGCAGAACGGCTGGATGTTTGCGAGGCACTACAACATCAAGAAGTCAACACCAGCAATCAACAGCCAATTAATGCACAACTATATTCTACCCACTTCAAGACTCCGCTCCAATATAGAAGCATCAAGAAATATGGACCAATAGGCTTTCTACAATTACTTCCATTCAATACCCATTGTTTCGTGTTCTGTCTTGTGTTTGAATTTAATACCCATTCAATACCCATTGTTTCGTGTTCTGTCTTGTGTTTGAATTTAATACCCATTCAATACCCATTGTTTCGTGTTCTGTCTTGTGTTTGAATTTAATACCGATTCAATACCCATTGTTTCGTGTTCTGTCTTGTGTTGGAATTTAATACCCATTGAATACCCATTGTTGAAAGTTCGTTTTTTCCCCTCATCCACCTCACCCAAATGTAGATATAAAAACCTCGAAGATGTGTAAGCTCTATTCAGTTTCAGTTGTGTGTTTGTAAACTAAAGTCTTTGAAAATGTAATAAGTTTTACGAAACGCGCTCAAGTGTCGCGTCAGACTAGAAATAAAAATGAATTTTGGAGAATTGATCTTTGAATTACCATCAACAGTGAAAAGAAATGTAAGAAAGATAGAGAAAATAATTTGTGTTAGAATTATTAATCTCACTTTTTCGGTCATATTTAATAATATATGTCTACAGGAAAGACTGCTACCAAAATATACTAATATATATATATATTATATATTTATATATATATATATATATATATATATATATATATATATATATATATATATATATATATATATATATATATATATATATATATATATATATATATATATATATATTAGTAAATATGACCGAAAAAGTGAGATTAATAATTCTAACACGAATTATTTTCTCTATCTTTCTTACATTTCTTTTCACTGTTGATGGTAATTCAAAGATCAATTCTCCAAAATTCATTTTTATTTCTAGTCTGACGCGACAACGAGCGCGTTTCGTAAAACTTATTACATTTCAAAGACTTTAGTTTACAAATACACAACTGAATAGAACTTACGTATCTCCGATTTTATATCTACATTTGAGTGAGGTGGATGGGGTGAGGTGGCATTAATAGGGTATTAATTTCATCAACACAAGACAGAACAAGAGGTGGTATTAATAGGGTATTAATTTCATCAACAACTGTCATGTTATGTCCAGACCGAGTGAGATGGCCCGGAAAGTAGAGTTGGAAATTCTGTTGGACGACATATTCGACCTCGAGACACAAAAGAAGGTCACTACCAAAGATACCTTACAAACAGAACTTATTGCAGAAGGAGGAAAGAATCGAGGCAATTACAGAAGCACCATACTGTCCCCCGAGCTCAAAGCGGCAGCTAAAAGCCTTCGTGAGAACAAGGAGATAGTTGTCAGGAGAGGTGACAAGTCGCCAATATATGTCATTCTTAAAAAAGACGAATATCTGGCGAAAATGAACATCATACTCTCTGACCAAACTAAGTTCCAAAGGGTAACGAAGGACACTACAGCCGAATTAAAAGCGAAGGTCAACAAACTGATCGAAACTGTGAACGCCAAGAAATCCGGACTCCACCTGCCAAAGATCATTTGTTGATGAAATTAATACCCTATTAATACCACCTCTTGTTCTGTCTTGTGTTGATGAAATTAATACCCTATTAATGCCACCTCACCCCATCCACCTCACTCAAATGTAGATATATAATCGGAGATGCGTAAGTTCTATTCAGTTGTGTATTTGTAAACTAAAGTCTTTGAAAATGTAATAAGATTTACGAAACGCGCTCGTGTCGCATCAGACTAGAAATAAAAATGAATTTTGGAGAATTGATTTTTGATTTACCTCCAACAGTGAAAAGAAATGTACGAAAGATTGAGAAAATTCGTGTTAGAATTATTAATCTTACTTTTTCGGTCATATTTAATAATATATGTCTACAGGAAAGACTGCTACCAAAATATACTAATATATATATATATATATATATATATATATATATATATATATATATATATATATATAATATATATATATATATATATATATATATATATATATATATACATATATATATATATATTGTGACGATAATCTCCTTCAAGAGATTGAGCCTGCTCTTCCCTCCACAATTACGTCGTAACAAATTATATAAAACTACTAGGGAAGAAATGTCCAACAACGACAACAAACATCTCCAAGGTTTGCCAGAGCGCAAAACGTTGCAGCCAGAGACACCTGTTCAGACTCAAACCGCCAAACTACCTGTTGATCGCTACCGGCTCCGCTGATTGGTCGCCGGCCGGGCTGCAACTGCACTCCACCCCCCCATACTACTTGATGTCTGGGGTCGCCACGACCTCAGACCTCAGAATATTCTGTGCTTTCGCAGCTATCACTCCTCCCGGCTAGACGTTAGCGTGTACTGAGAGAGGTGGTAGCTTAAAGCCAATATTCCAGCACCTCCCTTTAATTTTGTGTTGCACATCTTGTTATTTTATCTTAACGTAACTTTTCATTGTGTCATTTAATTATTCTTATTATTTTGATTGATTGATTTTATTATAAGAATTTGTTTGTCCATTTTTTCATGTTTTGATTTATTTAACGTAATTAAAATTTCATTGTTAAAGTTTACTTGTGTTTTGTGTGTCTTCTCCTTACCTTACCACAGACGAAGTTCCAGTTTTTCTATTTTTTTTATAACTATGTGACGAGGCCATACCCCTAGCCTTAAACAGCCGAACACCAACGCGTTACCGTCACAAGTTATATGGGGGCCTGTCCTAGGAGCTTCACTCAGGTACTGGTGCCAAGTGGTAATTTATGGTAAGCGTATTTAACTTTGTTAACGTAGCTTTACTATTTTTCATATTCAATTTCATTTTTTATAAAGTGCGGTGTATTGTGCAGTACGAGAGTAACATATAGTGAAGGTGAGACAACTTTGGATTACGTGGTGACTGTAGGCCTCAGTCATACTCTTAATTGGTCATCTCTCCCTCCGTGTTATTACTCGTGTTTACCATCTTTGTCCCTTGAATATTTCTCATTTCTGACAGATCATCATATTGGTACCCTGGTACTGTGGTCTGCCCCGGGTCAAGAGTACCCAATCTTCTGCAATCTGACTGTAGGAGGACAAAGAGGGCCATAGTTCCTCTAGCTCGAACTTTAGTTGCTGAATTGGGACCTCAGCAGCAGTTCTCGTCACCAGTTGACACCTCGCACCCCTACACGTCAGTCAGAGATGATGATACATACAACGGTAGGGAATTAGCTTACTTTTCAGAGCACATAAGTTCGCTAATTCTGTAAGTATCATATTAAATTCAGTAGGAAAAACTTGCTTTATGTCCTATAGAGACGTGGCAAGGTATGCCTACATCCTTGGACTACCAATTTTACTTTTGAGACAATTTACTGTTTCATTTGTTTTCGAAACTCTGTTTCATTTGTTAGTAGGATTTTCTTGCCCTTATCCTCTTACATGAGTACCGGGTACAAGATTTCCTGCGCCCTTGATTTAATTTAATCATTTAGCATCTTTTACTTAACTTTAATTGTTAAAGATCTCACAGGATAGGTACCAGTTGCCACGTTGTCCTGTTTCTGACATTCACTATTGAATATTCGTGTACCTTTATTTGCTAATTTCACCATGTTTCGTCTCCAAGCTTTCCGTACAAATCCAGCAGGTGAAATAGGGACTTTAAGTCGTGCCAAGAGGACTGAATTACAAACTCTTGCACATGAGTATCAACTAGAAATTCCCTACCAAGCCAACAAAAATGACCTACACAACCTGTTGCTGGATTACTATTTAGAGCAAGGTAAGATAGACTCTGAAACTCATGAAACTTACTATATTGCAGATAAAACTGATTTGGCAACGCTGAAACTCAAACTAGAGCTGGCCAAGATTGAAGAACGAACAGCTGCCATACGGAGGGAAGAACACGAACGCGAGGCTGCTTTGAGAAGAGAAGAACAAGAACGAGAAATCACCCTCAGAGAACGCGAAGCTGCCTTGAGAAGAGAAGAACACGAACGTGGACTCGCCCTCCAGGAACGTGAGGTTGCACTACTCCGTGAACGTGAGAGAGTACAGCTCGAAACCAAACAACGCGAGTTGGAAATGCAACGTGAACATGACAAGCAACAAGCGACTCTGGCTCTTGAGTGTCGTCAACGTGAAATCGCCTTGGAAACTTCACACTTCACTCAACGCCAGCAAGCTACTGCCAATCTTCCCGTCAGTTTTAATATATCACATACAAGTAAGTTAATGCCATCCTTTGTAGAAGCAGAAGTTGATGTGTTTTTCACCACCTTTGAAACTCTTGCTAATCAACTCAGTTGGCCTGTCGACCAATGGGCCACACTTCTCAGAGTCCATCTTACAGGTAGAGCTGCAGTCACACTCAGTACTCTGGCGTCTGAGAATGACTACCACACTCTGAAACAAGCAGTGTTGGACGCCTACCTACTTTCCACCGAAAGTTATAGAAGGAAATTCCGTGACCACCTGAAGGCAAGTACCACTACCTTCCTTGAGTTTGCTAACACGAAACGGAGGTATTTCATGAAATGGCTGGAAACAGCACATGTCTCTACTTTTACAGAACTCCTCAACCTGATGCTTGTTGAAGAATTCTTGAGGCGTGTGCCGCCTCCTGTCCGCCTCTACTTAGCAGATAAAGAAGAAACCGACTACCTGAAGTGTGCTAAGTCGGCTGACACTTACAGCCTCATCCACCGGCTGACACCCGAACCATCCTCCAGTAAGAAGTCGTGGTACAGTTACGAGAAGGTGAGCCCCGATCAAGCTGGTTCACAACTGTACTGCAAGTATTGTAGACTCTATGGACATACCATAGACAAGTGTGGTAAGTCTCAATACAAGGGAACCACTGACCAACAAAGACCCAAACCTCCTAAGTCCGGTAAGCCTGTGATGAATGTTGGTGTTAAGGTTAATGATCTTTCTCTTTTCAGTAACCACCTGTATACTGGAACTGTCTCTGCCAACGGTTCAAATCCGGAGGGACGTTGCAAATTGAAGATCTTGAGGGACACAGCGGCTCTACAATCGATCATCTTGAAGTCGGCTGTGCCCAACATCGTCTACACCGGAGAAACTGTCTTCATCACTGACCTCACTGCTACCACTCCATACCCTCTCGCCAGAGTCCACCTGGATTGTCCCTACGTGAACGGGGAAGTCCAAGTCGCCGTCAGGGAAAAGCCTTTTCCCATGCCTGGAGTGCAACTTCTCCTAGGCAACGACTTAGCAGAAGACCTGCAACCGACCAACCTGATCGTCATGGACAAACCCCAGGTGTGTAACTCTGTGCCAATAAACCCTATTCTAGAGTATGTTCCAGCAGAGGTTCAAGAGAGTGATGAAGTTTCTCCTCCGGTTCTCGTGACCACCCGTGCACAAGCCGCACGTCCACAGCCAGCTGACTCTACTGCTACCGCTGTCCCTCAAGACCCTCAGAAACTACCCCCGCATCTGACCAAGTTGGAGTTCCGTAAGTTGCAGAGGGAAGATCTTACTTTAACACCATTGTTTTTCCAGGCTGAGACTCAACCCGACAGTATTCCTGGGTTCTTCCTAGAGAACGACTTACTCTACCGCAGATATAGACCCAGTAAACTGAAGGAGGAGGACGATTGGGCCAACATCGAACAACTTGTGATTCCCACCAGCCTGCGGCCCACTATTCTACACCTGGCCCATGGAGCGTTCTCCCACTACGGCTTCAACAAGACTTACCATGGGATTCGTCAAGACTACTACTGGCCAGGTATGGTAAATAACGTCAAACAGTACGTAAAACAGTGTCATACATGTCAGATGGCAGGCAAACCGAACATCTCCATTCCCAGAGCGCCACTGATTCCCATACAGGTGCCTGCGGAACCTTTCCACAGACTCATAATAGACTGTGTTGGTCCTTTACCTCGGACCAGTTCAGGTAACGCCTACATCCTAACCATCCTGTGTCCTACCACCAGATTTCCCATAGCAGTTCCGGTGAAGAACATCACGGCTGCTACGGTTATCAAACATCTATTGAAGATCTTCACTCAATACGGATTTCCCAGGGAGATTCAAAGTGACTGTGGTACCAACTTCACCAGTGATCTCTTCAAAAGGACACTGGAGGAGTTCAACATCAAACAGGTATTGTCCAGCCCCTATCATCCTGCTTCACAGGGTTTTCTTGAACGTAGTCATCAGACCATCAAAGCACTCTTGAAAAAGTTTTGTAGTGAAACCTCGAAGGATTGGGATAAGCAGATTGACCTTATAATGTGTATTTTCAGAAGTCTCCCCAATGAGTCCCTAGGAGTATCTCCTTATGAGATGCTCTACGGCCGTAAGTGCCGTACTCCCCTTAAGGCTTTCAAAGACTCTCTCAGAGATGCCACCTTCAGTGAGCATCAGAATGTGCCCCAGTTTCTTCAAAACCTTCAACACATTCTAGAGAGAGTCCACCGCTTTGCCCATGATAATCTATTGAAAGCCCAGGTGAGAATGAAGACTCATTACGACCAGACCAGCAAAGTAAGAAAATTCAAGCCGGGAGACTTCGTCCTTGCCTATTTCCCTATCCCAGGTTCACCTTTACAAAACAGGTTTTCAGGACCCTACTGCGTCAAAGAGTGCAGGAATAATAACAACTACGTAATAGAGACTCCAGATAGGCGGCGGAAGACCCAGCTGTGCCACGTCAACCTCCTGAAGCAATATAATGGTACTCCTCCCACTGTCCTGACTAATTGTTCTACCTTCACAGAACCCTACATCCACAGTGAGACCTTCCCAGCTTCTCCTCCTGAAAGCACTGACAAGGAGTCAGCGCTTTCTAATTCCGAAATCCTTAATGATCTTCCCAAATGCTTTCAGGATAATAATCGTGCTCCTTTGCCATATTCTAATTCCACTCTCACCTCGTCAGATAAGCCCTTCATCCTCCATGTCGACGCCAGGGGTACCGACGTTGGTGGTGTCGTGATGCAGCAACGAGGCGAGAAGAATACACCTGTCAGCGACTACAGCTACAAGGAACTACGGAACAATTGGCAAGGAGCTACTCTTCCTCATCCTGAAGCTTCAGCACTTCACTCCACACCTGAAAAGTGCTCGGTCCACCATCAACACGGACCACACCACCCTACATCTCCTGCAGCACGCCCACTTCTCATCTCAACGTCTTCTACTATGGGCTTGCTACCTGCAGAAATTCAACCTGGAGACACGCTATACCAAGAGTCTGACAACATCTTAGCCCATGATCTCTCCAGAGTTTATGAAGTAGAAGCGACTCCATCCATTACTCCACCACATAACGACGTACTTCTTCCAGAACCGCAGGCTTCGGGGGAGAGTTGTGACGATAATCTCCTTCAAGAGATTGAGCCTGCTCTTCCCTCCACAATTACGTCGTAACAAACTATATAAAACTACTAGGGAAGAAATGTCCAACAACGACAACAACATCTCCAAGGTTTGCCAGAGCGCAAAACGTTGCAGCCAGAGATACCTGTTCAGACTCAAACCGCCAAACTACCTGTTGATCGCTACCGGCTCCGCTGATTGGTCGCCGGCCGGGCTGCAACTGCACTCCACCCCCCCATACTACTTGATGTCTGGGGTCGCCACGACCTCAGACCTCAGAATATTCTGTGCTTTCGCAGCTATCACTCCTCCCGGCTAGACGTTAGCGTGTACTGAGAGAGGTGGTAGCTTAAAGCCAATATTCCAGCACCTCCCTTTAATTTTGTGTTGCACATCTTGTTATTTTATCTTAACGTAACTTTTCATTGTGTCATTTAATTATTCTTATTATTTTGATTGATTGATTTTATTATAAGAATTTGTTTGTCCATTTTTTCATGTTTTGATTTATTTAACGTAATTAAAATTTCACTGTTAAAGTTTACTTGTGTTTTGTGTGTCTTCTCCTTACCTTACCACAGACGAAGTTCCAGTTTTTCTATTTTTTTTTATAACTATGTGACGAGGCCATACCCCTAGCCTTAAACAGCCGAACACCAACGCGTTACCGTCACAATATACATATATATATATACATATATATATATACATATATATATATATATACATTGTTGTAAAGTCACTAACGCGGAGAGCGTTTCGGGCAGATCTTTAATCTTAAAGATAATTAAGTTTGTATTTGTCGCAAAGTTTTAAGAATAATATTATACACATTGTAAAAAATATAACTATGATATAAGTTATGTTCAACCTAACAACAATGATATAAGTTATTAGCAGTGATTACAATGGTGAAGGTGAATGTCTTAAGCATTGGTGGAGGTGGGTAGCACAAGATACAGGGCGAGTTTAAAGCTCTAGGTAGGAAACTACGAGGATGAAACTAAGTACTTTTTGCTTTTACTTATGAATAAGGCATAGGCTGGACAGCTTTTATTTCGTTGGGGAGTGAGTTCCATAGACTAGGTGTTACGGCCTCTTTGGGTCGTAACCGGGTTCTTGATGGATGAACCTAAGTGATAGTATCCGGCCCCAAGTCGGTAGTGGCTTTCATGAAGTAGACTAGGTAATGCAATAAATAAAAAAGGGGGGATTAACACAACTGATTCCTTTATCAATATATTCCCATCACCTTAAATAAAAACATTAAAATAAAATATTACTACACATAGATGTATATACAGGTGTCTCACACTGAGCACTCCACGACGCTAACACAATGCAGCCTTCGTCAATATTCGTGTTTCCACAACACACAGTACCATTCTCAACCTTACTGGCCACAGTACTGGGAAACACTGGCGAGTCTACCTTTTGCCGTGGCCCAGCCTACCGGCAGTCTCACGAGCGGCCTCTCTGCCCACAACCACTTTCCAGCTATGTGCTGGCAGAGAACCTCAGCCAAGCGCTGATTGGGGCCTCTACATAGACAAATACAGGGTTATCGCACACATTGCAGAAGCCTCTAGCGACGGGCTAGTAATGCTCCTCGACAGGCACCTCACTGTCGGTCGTCTCTTCCCCCGTAGCCTTCCCCTAGCAGAAACTACACTATTCCTGATCGGCGGCGGCTCACTTAGCCTTCAGGCGGGACTAAGTTGGGAGAGTTTAGGCTACCCAGGGCCATCCTCAGTACCACTGCTGCCCCACGTCACCTCTGTGGATACAGACACGTCATCAGTTATAGGTACTGGAGAAACCAGGAAGCAACATACACACTCGGGCATTGACATTTTGCTTGTAGCTCCAACAGATGGCACTGGTCTTGAATCGCCACATCACCAGAGGTCACTCACTACTACCTCACTTGTTAACAAAGGCAGGAACCTTGAGCCATTTGCAGGAATCAGACTGTCTCCACTAGAAGGCGTCGTCCATATAACAGCAGATACTGTGGGGTTAGAGAGCTGACTCACAGATGGAGCTGACGTCGCTACTCCATACTCCGACGATGTAGTCGGGTTCATAACACTAGGTCTCTTTATTTGCATAGTGTTTACACAGGTTTAGTTATGTTCTATTATTTGTATTAATACTAAGCATTAATACTCTGCGTATATCAATGAGATATTTATTTCTGGTATGGTGATTATGGGTTCTATTACATCTGTCCAGGAAGAGTTTCAGAACAGGGTTTGCATTTAAGAACAAGGTTTTGTATATGTAAATAGGACAAGAGAATGTGTGGATTGAATGAATGTTCAGCATGTTTAGGGAATTAAAAAGAGGGGCTGTGTGTTGTCTGAAAATAGAGTTAGATATTGTTCTGATAGCAGTATTTTTTGCTGGGTGATGATGGGCTGAGATAATTTGCAGTAGTTTAACCCCATGCACAGATACCGTATGTAAGATATTGATAGATTATCGAGAAGTATAATTAAAGGAGAACAGAGTGGGAAACATAATATTTTATTTTAGAGAGTAAAGTTTTTGAGCCTTTTTTGGCTATGTGTTGTATGTGGGTGCTGAAGTTGAGTCTCTTATCAATGTATAGGCCAAGGAACTTTCCATAATTTTTATTGCTGATGTTAACTTTGTCTACCTGAAGTTGAATTAGTTTTAATGATTTGCTTCGAAATAAAATGTAGTAAGTATTTTTCAAGTTTAGTGCGAGTTAGTTAACATCCATGAGTGGACTTTTTTCATTCGTTATTTACAACATTATCTAGTGTGTTTGGGTTGGGGTCTGAGTAGAAAAAAGATAGTATCGTCAGCAAATAGCATAGGTTTAAGAATGTTAGAGACATTAGGCAAATCATTGGTGTATATAAGAAGTGGGAGAGGTCCTAGAATGCTGCCCTGTGGCACTCCTACAGATGATGATTGAGTGGGGGAGGTTATATCATTTATGGCAACATATTGGTGTCTGTCTCCAAGATACGAGAATATAGTTCAGGGCAAGACCTCGGATTCCATAATGGAGAAGTTTAAGTAAGAGGTAGTTATAGTTAACAGTACCAAAGGCCTTTCTCAGGTCAATGAAGAACCCAACTGGGAACTCATTTTTGTCAAGGGCTGTGTAGATTATATCAAGCAGATATAATTACTCGTGTAGGTTATATCAAGTAGATATAATTCTTCTTGTAGATTATATCAAGCAAATATAATTACAGATATAGAGTTACTCGTGCTTTTTTAGGGATATCAGGTAGAGTATGACATTCTAGAGATTTGTTGAATATCAGAGCTATGAGTGGGGCAAGTGCATGAACGGCACTCGTGTAAACCATAGATGGTATTTCACTAGTGTTTCCCAGCTTTGATTTTAGTGAGAAAATGATAGACATAACATCTGCCGAGCTGACTGGTAAAAGGAAAAGAGAGTTAGGATAGCTAACGGTAAGATATGTAGTAACATGTGTCTGAGGGATTTTTTTGGCGAGGTGAGCACCAACAGATGGAAAGAAGCTATTAAATTCAGTTGTCATTTCTAAGTCTGTTGCAGGTGTGTAACCATCCTTGGAGAGTTTTATCTGCGTGTTATGTGATTGTTGTTTAGATCCTTAATTGACTTAATATGCTTTTCATGTTTCCTTTTGCTTCTTTGAATCTACGCCCATAATAGGAATGTTTCGTTCTTCCTGTTATACTGGTAAGCATTAATGAGTATCTCTTAATTAATTAATTTTATTAACTATGTATTTTATAACTAGGCCAATACTATGTTTTTTTCATATTCATGTTTCATGATGATTGCTTTGAGTATGCCACTCGTGAGCAAGGGGTTGTTTAATCTTTTGGCAGTTATTTGCTTGGTGAGGAGAGGACAATGACTGTTGTAGAGGCTATACAGTTTTGGAAAAGAAGGTGTTGACTAATGAATTTATATCCTGTGTATTATTGAATTCAGATTCCAAGTTTACATTGTGAAGTGCATTTGTGAGATTGACTATTGCTGCTTTGCTGTGTAATCTGAAGGTAAGTTTCTTGGTATCCAATGGTGTTATGTCCATGTTTACTAAGAAGATGGTTGGATAGTGGTCAGTTGTTCTGTCAGTGATAATAACAGATGCAAGGGGGGTTATGTTATTCCATAAGTGATCCAAGGTTGTTGCGGATGTTTGAGTGATTCGGGTGGGCCTGGTGATTGTGGGGGTTAGCAATCAGGAGTTGATGCTGTTTAGGAAATTGTCAACATGAGGTCTATATCGTTGACACGCGTCAATATTGAAGTCACTTACTAGAATAACGTGATTTTTGTTGAGCTTGTTGTTTATGATTAGATTTCTTAGGTGATCTGAGAATGCAGTTGTATTAGTATTGGGAAACCTATTGATAGCTCCAATTGTCAAGGAGGATTTGAGGGATTTAATCGAGAATTGAGCAAAGATAGAATCACAATAGTCGTCTCTATCACTAATAACACTAGTGAAAATGAAGGTGTTATAGTAATAGATAGCTGTGCCACCTCTTTTTTTATTTGGTCAACAATTGTGAATGGCTTTATAACTGGGTAAGTTGTAAAGTTGGGTATGGTCCTTACTTAGCCATGTGCAGGCGATGAGTCACAATAACGTGGCTAAAGTATGTTGACCAGACCACACACTAGAAGGTGAAAGGACGATGACGTTTCGGTCCGTCCTAGACCATTCTGAAGTCGATTCGAAACGTCGTCGTCCCTTCACCTATCTAATGCAGTTATTAGAAACATACAAATTAAAGAAATTAATTCAGATTTAGAAGAACTAAGAAATGCACAGAGACCTGAAAGCTGCAGTATTAAAAGTTATGACAAGTTCTGTAATAATAGGTATTTGTATGGTCAGCACAGTAACCGGACCAGGCAATGTGATGTAGTAATTGCGCGAATTCGCCTTGGCTATAGACACATCTGGCAGGTTAGTGAGGCTGAGCCACTACCAGAATATTCAGATTGTAAACTCTGTGAT
This sequence comes from Procambarus clarkii, assembly GCF_040958095.1. Taxonomy (NCBI): domain Eukaryota; kingdom Metazoa; phylum Arthropoda; class Malacostraca; order Decapoda; family Cambaridae; genus Procambarus; species Procambarus clarkii. The sequence continues at coordinate 36,600,515 of NC_091195.1, forward strand.
AAACCTTTAATGCATTCACTAGAACACTATATTGATGAATGTGAAACCGTAAAGGACTTTAGACCTCCTGGCCTCTTGTACCACCAACTGTGTAACTATTTTATTGACTCAGGTGTTCTGGACGACATCCTAACAATTTACCCAAAATTTGCTTGTCCATTTTAAAGAATGAAGAACAATTTCTACTTATATTCTAAGCTGCATCACTTATGAACCCATCCCTGCCCTTGTGTGGCAGTGCACAATAGAAAGTTGTTTTCACATATCCACACATTAAAACATTGATTGTAACCATGATATATATGTGCTTCAGCCTACAGTTTAGACCTATTGTCTTATGTATGACCCTCTGTCCTGCGTGACAGTGAATACTAGCATTAACCTCAATTTAATAAGACTATCAAAATCCTCAGATTAGGCAAAATTGTAATTAATTTTGTCAATAAAGATGTTAATAATAATACGTCCCTTCACCTTCTAGTGTGTGATCTGGTCAACTTACTTAGCCATGTTTCTGATAAAATACTGAATGATAGTCTAGTACCTAATGCTGAGAGTAGTGCATTTATGTCATCAAAATGTTTATCTAGTGATCTGACATTTTGGTTGAATACTAATAGTTTTGTGTTATTTTGGAGTTTGTTTTTTGCAAGAATCCCTGTGTAGTACCTGCAGCAGTGATGATCAATATGATGGTTATTGTAGATTTGTGACAGCAGATTTAGTTCAGGGTCAATATCAGCTTGCATGTAGATACACTGGAGTCAAGATACAATCAAGTAATCTATTACAGAACAGTAAAGTACTAAATCTGCTTTAAATCTACTTTCTATAATTTTTACAAGTACAGTAACAGTAAAAATTTAGATTTATAAAAAAGCAATATTAAAAATTCAAATCTATGTCAATAGAATAAAAGTAAGAGCAAAAAACAATACTGTAATTGACAAATGAAGAAATGAACAATATATAACGGTGGGATAAACAAGATAAAAAATATGTAAAATTAATGTGCTTATGATGTACTCACATAGTTGTGCTTGTTGGGGTTGAGCTCTGGCTCTTTGGTCCCGCTTAGATTTACCTACATTTATCTATGATTTTAAAATATTACAATTGTCAAATTCAGAACAAGAAACTATTTCCGTAACGACTTACACAAATGGTTTTAATAATGAATGAACTAAACAGGAGTACATTAGTCTAAATCAGACCTTACATCTTGGCTAATAGTGAGTAACATTTAGCTTACAGTTTGAGAGGTGATATATGTTGGGAAAATAAAGCGTACTTTACCATAGAGCAGTGAGAAATATTGCCACATTTTATATTACAAAAGTAGACGATGAGAATACAATCAGATTCTAGGGGTAACCCAGAGCAAAATCTCTCCCAACACTGTAACATTGAGCTGACTTCCATAGCACTCAAGATGCCTGTCAGGTGGTCGTCTCTTTACGACGGAAGTTCCTTCAAAATCTCTGTTATCCAGCTGGGGTCTTCCTGCTTTCTCTGCTGACCAGTCAGTTGCTTTATTCTATAATGTATATCTGCTGCACCATTATATACATCACTTATTCTTAAGTTGTGTTTCCTGGCAATGAAGTTTATATTTCTGGAAAAGTTGGAGTGGCCAGTGACAAGTGAGTGCCTGAAAAAAGAATTGATTGAGTTTGCTGGATTGGTGATTCCCTTCACACAAAAATATATAATTCTTTGTAAACAACTTCTCCATTTGCAGACGATGAATCACAGTAACGGTGCTGAAGACATGATGACCAAACCACACATCAGAAGATGGGAAAACGACGACATTTGGGTTCGTCTTGGACCATTATCAAGTCGTGTGTATCAAACACATGACTTGATAATGGTCCAGGACGGACCGAAACGTCGTCGTTTCTCCATCTTCTGATGTGTGGTTTCGTTACCGTAATTTCTTTACGTGTGGGTGTGCACATCATGCCTGATATGAGATAACAATGAGTGCGAGGATAGACACCCAAGATTCGCCTTGAACATTTCCTCCATTCACAATTAAGCATAACAAGATCAGCCTTTTGTTGGTCCTATAGTTCACATCTATACAGGCTTAAATATTGAGTGCTAAATAACCTTACGTTTGAAAGATATTAAGATGACCGAATTTACTCCTAATGACATTTGTTCTAACTTTAGGTCGCTAATAACATAACAAAATTTGAAAAGTTGCCCCTTTGAGGATATAATATGCCACAGATATTTGTCAGTATACTTTAAAGAAATCTCTGCTTAGTGAATATAATTTGGGCTCAATATAAATTGAATCCAGTGAGTTAAAACAAGCTAGGGCACACTTGGCAGGATTCAACGTTAGGTTGTATTCTGCACTATATCTTTCACATATTCCTATCAAGGCGTCCATAGCATCTTTGGTGGGTGGGAGTAGAACTAGATCATCAGCATAACAGAAACATTGGCCGTAATACTGCCTGTGTGACAGCCAGCTTATGGCTCTTGGGATCAAGATAGACAACAAATGATATAGGACTAAACACTGCACCTTGTTTGACTCCATTTTTAGGAAGAAATATTCATAGAGGACAATACTCCAATTCACAGCTTATATACATACCTCATAAGAAATATATAAATAATCTAGTAATGACAGGGCATACTTCTCTGTTAAGCAATTCTCTAAAAATTTGATGCATGCAACTTTTTCAAAAGCTTTGGAAGCATCAGGAAATAAAGAGAGAACAGAACTACCTTACGAGTTGTAGAACTGAATCGTTTCCGCCACCATGAAACTACAGAGCGTTGTTGAGTCAACCTGTTCTCGCGAGCGTTCCCAACGTCAAGAACTGTCGTACTGAAGTGCCTTATCCTAACCTACCAGACGACTCACGAACAGAAAAAGGCATATGATATCAATTGCGTGAGCTGCTATCATTTTCTAATGCGACAATTTTTGGCTTTAGGTAAAGTATACGTCAAAATGCGACGTGGTATTAGGAGGACGCGAGACTGAGGAACCATTTCTGTATGCAAACTGAAGGTCAGAGGCGTCCAGTTGGTCAGCTGGAACGTCAGTAAGTAATCAAATTCTTTGTTTAATTTAGTGTTATTAGTGTTTAGTGGGGGAGTAAAGTGTTATCACTTTACTCCCCTATGGGCACAAAATTGGGACAACTATTTTTCTCTTGAATCTGAGCGAGCGACATATTTTTATGTCTGATGAACAAATATTTCTAAAAAATTCAATTCTTATCCGATCGACTTGTGGATAGTATGAAGATGTTTGCCATCAAATTTCAATTTACGTTTTCTTTATTAGCCAGATAGCCTATTTGGGAGAACGGAATTGTCTTGTATCTTCCTGGTAGAAGTATTGTATTGTTGACATGGCGAGTGTAAGCGACGAAGTTTCTTTATTTGGTGCCGGTCTAACGCATCCTTGTGTGGCATTTTATACATATGTTCTTCTAGAACATTCTATTGCGAACACATTGGTACAAAAATGAAATACGTACGTAGAAAATTAAGGTCAGGACAGTGAAAAGAGTTTACACTTTTCCGGGTTGCCGCTCGATCACCCAAAACACCAGGAGCACTTTGCACTATTTTTGTTGTTGTTTGTCGGGCGCGCTAAAGTGCGTTCATAGTCCGTTTAGGTCAATAGTTCTGTAGTTGTCAGTGGAGGACACAGAAGCTTGACAGTTCTTAGGTATGGTAACAAGTACAGTGTTTATTACAGGTGGTGCTGTACCTGGAGTGTTTATTACAGGTGGTGCTGTACCTGGAGTGTTTATTACAGGTGGTGCTGTACCTGGAGTGTTTATTACAGATGGTGCTGTACCTGGAGTGTTTATTACAGGTGGTGCTGTACCTGAAGTGTTTATTACAGGTGGTGCTGTACCTGGAGTGTTTATTACAGATGGTGCTGTACCTGGAGTGTTTATTACAGGTGGTGCTGTACCTGGAGTGTTTATTACAGGTGGTGCTGTACCTGGAAGTGTTTATTACAGATGGTGCTGTACCTGGAGAGTTTATTACAGGTGGTGCTGTACCTGGAGTGTTTATTACAGGTGGTGCTGTACCTGGAGTGTTTATTACAGGTGGTGCTGTACCTGAAGTGTTTATTACAGGTGGTGCTGTACCTGAAGTGTTTATTACAGGTGGTGCTGTACCTGGAGTGTTTATTACAGGTGGTGCTGTACCTGAAGTGTTTATTACAGGTGGTGCTGTACCTGGAGTGTTTATTACAGGTGGTGCTGTACCTGAAGTGTTTATTACAGGTGGTGCTGTACCTGGAGTGTTTATTACAGGTGGTGCTGTACCTGAAGTGTTTATTACAGGTGGTGCTGTACCTGGAGTGTTTATTACAGGTGGTGCTGTACCTGGAGTGTTTATTACAGGTGGTGCTGTACCTGAAGTGTTTATTACAGGTGGTGCTGTACCTGGAGTGTTTATTACAGATGGTGCTGTACCTGGAGTGTTTATTACAGGTGGTGCTGTACCTGAAGTGTTTATTACAGGTGGTGCTGTACCTGGAGTGTTTATTACAGGTGGTGCTGTACCTGGAAGTGTTTATTACAGATGGTGCTGTACCTTTAGTGTTTATTACAGGTGGTGCTGTACCTGAAGTGTTTATTACAGATGGTGCTGTACCAGGAGTGTTTATTACAGGTGGTGCTGTACCTGAAGTGTTTATTACAGATGGTGCTGTACCAGGAGTGTTTATTACAGGTGGTGCTGTACCTGAAGTGTTTATTACAGGTGGTGCTGTACCTGGAGTGTTTATTACAGGTGGTGCTGTACCTGGAAGTGTTTATTACAGATGGTGCTGTACCAGGAGTGTTTATTACAGGTGGTGCTGTACCTGGAGTGTTTATTACAGATGGTGCTGTACCTGAAGTGTTTATTACAGATGGTACTGTACCTGAAGTGTTTATTACAGGTGGTGCTGTACCTGGAGTGTTTATTACAGATGGTGCTGTACCTGGAGTGTTTATTACAGGTGGTGCTGTACCTGAAGTGTTTATTACAGGTGGTGCTGTACCTGGAAGTGTTTATTACAGGTGGTGCTGTACCTGGAGTGTTTATTACAGGTGGTGCTGTACCTGGAGTGTTTATTACAGGTGGTGCTGTACCTGGAGTGTTTATTACAGGTGGTGCTGTACCTGGAAGTGTTTATTACAGGTGGTGCTGTACCTGGAAGTGTTTATTACAGATGGTGCTGTACCTGAAGTGTTTAGTACAGGTGGTACTGTACCTGAAGTGTTTATTACAGGTGGTGCTGTACCTGGAGTGTTTATTACAGGTGGTGCTGTACCTGGAGTGTTTATTACAGGTGGTGCTGTACCTGGCGTGTTTATTACAGGTGGTGCTGTACCTGAAGTGTTTATTACAGGTGGTGCTGTACCTGGAGTGTTGATTACAGGTGGTGCTGTACCTGGAGTGTTTATTACAGGTGGTGCTGTACCTGGAAGTGTTTATTACAGGTGGTGCTGTACCTGGAAGTGTTTATTACAGGTGGTGCTGTACCTGGAAGTGTTTATTACAGGTGGTGCTGTACCTGGCAGACAAAAGACTGTAAGACACACAGACAGACAAACAGTTCCAACATTCCATGTTAATGGTTGTCACAGCACATGTTAAAGGGACTATCATAACTCTCAATGTTTAGCTTTCATAACCATTACAGGTGTTAGAGTGTGCAGGTGTTTAACATTAGCGGCAGGACGCATACAGGTCTCGCATACAGCTGTAGTTAGGTCACTTTCACTCTCATCTCTCCTATCTCTCCCACTCTTGTACAACCTTAAATATTTCTCTTTGGAAACATGAGATGTATTATTGTACCAGAGACTTCGTCACTATTATTGTACCAGAGACTTCGTCACTATTATTGTGCCAGAGGCCTCGTCACCATTATTGTACCAGAGGCCTCGTCACCATTATTGTACCAGAGGCCTCGTCCGTGACTTGTCACCATTATTGTACCAGAGGCCTCGTCCATGACTTGTCACCATTATTGTACCAGAGGCCTCGTCCGTGACTTGTCACCATTATTGTACCAGAGGCCTCGTCCGTGACTTGTCACCATTATTGTACCAGAGGCCTCGTCCGTGACTTGTCACCATTATTGTACCAGAGGCCTCGTCCATGACTTGTCACCATTATTGTACCAGAGGCCTCGTCCATGACTTGTCACCATTATTGTACCAGAGGCCTCGTCACCATTATTGTACCAGAGGCCTCGTCCATGACTTGTCACCATTATTGTACCAGAGGCCTCGTCCGTGAATTGTCACCATTATTGTACCAGAGGCCTCGTCCGTGAATTGTCACCATTATTGTACCAGAGGCCTCGTTCATGACTTCGTCACTATTATTGTACTAGAGGCCTCGTCACCATTATTGTACCAGAGGCCTCGTCCGTGACTTGTCACCATTATTGTACCAGAGGCCTCGTCCGTGAATTGTCACCATTATTGTACCAGAGGCCTCGTTCATGACTTCGTCACTATTATTGTACTAGAGGCCTCGTCACCATTATTGTACCAGAGGCCTCGTCTGTGACTTGTCACCATTATTGTACCAGAGGCCTCGCCACCATTATTGTACCAGAGACTTCGTCACCATTATTGTACCAGAGGCCTCGTCACCATTATTGTACCAGAGACTTCGTCACCATTATTGTACCAGAGGCCTCGTCACCATTATTGTACCAGAGACTTCGTCACCATTATTGTACCAGAGGCCTCGTCCGTGAATTGTCACCATTATTGTACCAGAGGCCTCGTCCGTGACTTGTCACCATTATTGTACCAGAGGCCTCGTCACCATTATTGTACCAGAGGCCTCGTCACCATTATTGTACCAGAGGCTTCGTCACTATTATTGTACCAGAGGCCTTGTCACCATTATTGTACCAGAGGCTTCGTCACTATTATTGTACCAGAGGCCTCGTCACCATTATTGTACCAGAGGCTTCGTCACTATTATTGTACCAGAGGCCTCGTCACCATTATTGTACCAGAGGCTTCGTCACTATTATTGTACCAGAGGCCTCGTCACTATTATTGTACCAGAGGCCTCGTCACCATTATTGTACCAGAGGCCTCGTCCGTGACTTGTCACCATTATTGTACCAGAGGCCTCGTCCATGACTTGTCACCATTATTGTACCAGAGGCCTCGTCACCATTATTGTACCAGAGGCCTCGTCCGTGACTTGTCACCATTATTGTACCAGAGGCTTCGTCCATGACTTGTCACCATTATTGTACCAGAGGCCTCGTCCGTGACTTGTCACCATTATTGTACCAGAGGCCTAGTCCGTGACTTGTCACCATTATTGTACCAGAGGCCTCGTCACCATTATTGTACCAGAGGCCTCGTCACCATTATTGTACCAGAGGCCTCGTCTGTGACTTGTCACCATTATTGTACCAGAGGCCTCGTCACCATTATTGTACCAGAGGTCTCGTCCATGACTTGTCACCATTATTGTACCAGAGGCCTCGTCCGTGACTTGTCACCATTATTGTACCAGAGGCCTCGTCCATGACCTGTCACCATTATTGTACCAGAGGCCTCGTCCGTGACTTGTCACCATTATTGTACCAGACGCATCGTCACCATTATTGTACCAGAGGTCTCGTCTGTGACTTGTCACCATTATTGTACCAGAAGCCTCGTCCATGACGTCACCATTATTGTACCAGAGGCCTCGTCTGTGACTTGTCACCATTATTGTACCAGAGGCCTCGTCCATGACTTGTCACCATTATTGTACCAGAGGCCTCGTCCGTGACTTGTCACCATTATTGTACCAGAGGCCTCGTCACCATTATTGTACCAGAGGTCTCGTCCATGACTTGTCACCATTATTGTACCAGAGGCCTCGTCCATGACGTCACCATTATTGTACCAGAGGCCTCGTCTGTGACTTGTCACCATTATTGTACCAGAGGCCTCGTCCATGACTTGTCACCATTATTGTACCAGAGGCCTCGTCCATGACTTGTCACCATTATTGTACCAGAGGCCTCGTCCGTGACTTGTCACCATTATTGTACCAGAGGCCTCGTCCATGACTTGTCACCATTTGCGTCAACAGAATGATCCTACCCTTCCTCACCCTGTGGCAGGATGATGACGGGTAGGACCTGTGCCCTGAGGCAGGGTGAGAAAAGGTAGGACCTTTGCCCTGTGGCAGGGTGAGAAAAGGTAGGACCTGTGCCCTGTGGCAGGGTGAGAAAAGGTAGGACCTGTGCCCTGAGGCAGGGTGAGAAAAGGTAGGACCTTTGCCCTGTGGCAGGGTGAGAAAAGGTAGGACCTGTGCCCTGAGGCAGGGTGAGAAAAGGTAGGACCTGTGCCCTGAGGCAGGGTGAGAAAAGGTAGGACCTGTGCCCTGAGGCAGGGTGAGAAAAGGGAGGACCTTTGCCCTGTGGCAGGGTGAGAAAAGGTAGGACCTGTGCCCTGAGGCAGGGTGAGAAAAGGGAGGACCTTTGCCCTGTGGCAGGGTGAGAAAAGGGAGGACCTGTGCCCTGAGGCAGGGTGAGGAAGAGTATAGGACGTTTGATAAACAAAAAATCAAAAGTATGTTTGTAATGGAGGAAAAAATGTGTCATCAGTAAATAAGAGAATTGTATAAACTTTGGTGACGTTCTCACTCTGAAACTGCCAGAGACTCTTTTATGTATGTTATTTGTTGTTATTATTATTATTATTATTATTATTATTATTATTATTATTATTATTATTATTATTATTATTATTATTATTACTACTGTATATGCTCATTAAAAGTATCTTTGTTTACTTTGCACAATGGGGATGGATTCGGGCATGGAGGGCATTTTCAGTCAGTGTCCTCCGTTATCATTTACAGAATTCCTGTAAATCATAGAGGAGAGCATATATTGAAAATTAATTGGTCTGGTGACTGAGATTAGAAGTGCTGTCAGGATCATGAGACATGACAACAAGTGGCAACAGTGAGTACATTGCCTGTTGTCGTGTGGTTGTTTGGTCATATCCTCCAGCGGCATGAGTAATCTCCTGTGTAGTAGTACACTGGCTCCTGCAGTTTATTATACTTTGTAATGCTGTCTTATTTTTGTATTGTAATGACCCATGTACTCATAGTCTTGTGGCTAAAGCTCTCTCTCTCTCTCTCTCTCTCTCTCTCTCTCTCTCTCTCTCTCTCTCTCTCTCTCTCTCTCTCTCTGTCTCTGTCTCTGTCTCTGTCTCTGTCTCTCTCTCTCTCTCTCTCTCTCTCTCTCTCTCTCTCTCTCTCTCTCTCTCTCTCTCTCTCTCTCTCTCTCTCTCTCTCTCTCTCTCTCTCTCTCTCTCTCTCTCTCTCTCTCTGTCTCTCTCTCTCTCTCTCTCTCTCTCTCTCTCTCTCTCTCTCTCTCTCTCTCTCTCTCTCTCTCTCTCTCTCTCTCTCTCTCTCTCTCTCTCTCTCTCTCTCGTTCTCTCGTTCTCTCTCTCTCTCTCTCGTTCTCTCTCACAAGAACATACAGGTACGGTGGGTACAGTCACAACACACAAGAACATACAGGTACGGTGGATACAGTCACAACACACAAGAACATACAGGTATGGTGGGTACAGTCACAACACACAAGAACATACAGGTACGGTGGATACAGTCACAACACACAAGAACATACAGGTACGGTGGGTACAGTCACAACACACAAGAACATACAGGTACGGTGGATACAGTCACAACACACAAGAACATACAGGTGCGATGGGTACAGTCACAACACACAAGAACATACAGGTACGGTGGATACAGTCACAACACACAAGAACATACAGGTACGGTGGGTACAGTCACAACACACAAGAACATACAGGTACGGTGGGTACAGTCACAACACACAAGAACATACAGGTACGGTGATACAGTCACAACACACAAGAACATACAGGTATGGTGGGTACAGTCACAACACACAAGAACATACAGGTACGGTGGGTACAGTCACAACACACAAGAACATACAGGTACGGTGGATACAGTCACAACACACAAGAACATACAGGTACGGTGATACAGTCACAACACACAAGAACATACAGGTACGGTGGGTACAGTCACAACACACAAGAACATACAGGTACGGTGGGTACAGTCACAACACACAAGAACATACAGGTACGGTGGATACAGTCACAACACACAAGAACATACAGGTACGGTGGATACAGTCACAACACACAAGAACATACGGGTACGGTGGGTACAGTCACAACACACAAGAACATACAGGTACGGTGGGTACAGTCACAACACACAAGAACATACAGGTACGGTGGGTACAGTCACAACACACAAGAACATACAGGTACGGTGGGTACAGTCACAACACACAAGAACATACAGGTACGGTGGGTACAGTCACAACACACAAGAACATACAGGTACGGTGGATACAGTCACAACACACAAGAACATACAGGTACGGTGGATACAGTCACAACACACAAGAACATACAGGTACGGTGGGTACAGTCACAACACACAAGAACATACGGGTACGGTGATACAGTCACAACACACAAGAACATACAGGTACGGTGGATACAGTCACAACACACAAGAACATACAGGTACGGTGGACACAGTCACAACACACAAGAACATACAGGTACGGTGGGTACAGTCACAACACACAAGAACATACAGGTACGGTGGATACAGTCACAACACACAAGAACATACAGGTACGGTGGGTACAGTCACAACACACAAGAACATACGGGTACGGTGATACAGTCACAACACACAAGAACATACAGGTACGGTGGATACAGTCACAACACACAAGAACATACAGGTACGGTGTATGTTCTTGTACGGAAGGTACGGAACATACAGATAATACCACCAATGGCGGTAAACTCCGCCAGCTGACCTCGATAGCAGCCCAGGCAGAACTACCGGAAGAGGACCAGTAACACCGACTACGACGACCAACACCTCCAACAGCCCAGCAGACAACAACAGCCTCAACAGCCGAGCAGACAACAACAGCCTCAACAGCCGAGCAGACAACAACAGCCTCAACAGCCGAGCAGACAACAACAGCCTCAACAGCCGAGCAGACAACAACAGCCTCAACAGCCCAGCAGACAACAACAGCCTCAACAGCCCAGCAGACAACAACAGCCTCAACAGCCCAGCAGACAACAACAGCCTCAACAGCCGAGCAGACAACAACACCCTCAACAGCCCAGCAGACAACAACAGCCTCAACAGCCGAGCAGACAACAACAACCTCAACAGCCGAGCAGACAACAACAGCCTCAACAGCCCAGCAGACAACAACAGCCTCAACAGCCCAGCAGACAACAACAGCCTCAACAGCTCAGCAGACAACAACAGCCTCAACAGCCGAGCAGACAACAACACCCTCAACAGCCCAGCAGACAACAACAGCCTCAACAGCCGAGCAGACAACAACAGCCTCAACAGCCGAGCAGACAACAACAGCCTCAACAGCCGAGCAGACAACAACAGCCTCAACAGCCGAGCAGACAACAACAGCCTCAACAGCCGAGCAGACAACAACAGCCTCAACAGCCCAGCAGACAACAACAGCCTCAACAGCCCAGCAGACAACAACAGCCTCAACAGCCGAGCAGACAACAGCAGCCTCAACAGCCGAGCAGACAACAACAGCCTCAACAGCCGAGCAGACAACAACAGCCTCAACAGCCCAGCAGACAACAACAGCCTCAACAGCCGAGCAGACAACAACAGCCTCAACAGCCCAGCAGACAACAACAGCCTCAACAGCCCAGCAGACAACAACAGCTCAACAGCCGAGCAGACAACAGCAGCCTCAACAGCCGAGCAGACAACAACAGCCTCAACAGCCCAACAGACAACAACAGCCTCAACAGCCGAGCAGACAACAACAGCCTCAACAGCCGAGCAGACAACAACAGCCTCAACAGCCGAGCAGACAACAACAGCCTCAACAGCCGAGCAGACAACAACAGCCCCAACAGCCGAGCAGACAACAACAGCCTCAACAGCCGAGCAGACAACAACAGCCTCAACAGACGAGCAGACAAAAACAGCCTCAACAGCCGAGCAGACAACAACAGCCTCAACAGCCGAGCAGACAACAACAGCCTCAACAGCCGAGCAGACAACAACAGCCCCAACAGCCGAGCAGACAACAACAGCCTCAACAGCCGAGCAGACAACAACAGCCTCAACAGCCGAGCAGACAACAACAGCCCCAACAGCCTAGCAGACAATAACAGCCCCAAAAGCCGAGCAGACAACAACAGCCTCAACAGCCGAGCAGACAACAACAGCCTCAACAGCCGAGCAGACAACAACAGCCTCAACAGCCGAGCAGACAACAACAGCCCCAACAGCCTAGCAGACAATAACAGCCTCAACAGCCGAGCAGACAATAACAGCCCCAACAGCCGAGCAGACAACAACAGCCTCAACAGCCGAGCAGACAACAACAGCCTCAACAGCCGAGCAGACAATAACAGCCTCAACAGCCGAGCAGACAACAACAGCCTCAACAGCCGAGCAGACAACAACAGCCTCAACAGCCCAGCAGAGAACAACAGCCTCAACAGCCGAGCAGACAACAACAGCCTCAACAGCCGAGCAGACAACAACAGCCTCAACAGCCGAGCAGACAACAACAGCCTCAACAGCCCAGCAGACAACAACAGCCTCAACAGCCGAGCAGACAACAACAGCCTCAACAGCCGAGCAGACAACAACAGCCTCAACAGCCGAGCAGACAACAACAGCCTCATCAGCCGAGCAGACAGCAACAGCCCCAACAGCCGAGCAGACAACAACAGCCTCAACAGCCGAGCAGACAACAACAGCCTCAACAGCCGAGCAGACAACAACAGCCTCAACAGCCGAGCAGACAACAACACCTCCAACAGCCGAGCAGACAACAACAGCCTCAACAGCCGAGCAGACAACAACAGCGTCAACAGCCGAGCAGACAACAACAGCCCCAACAGCCGAGCAGACAACAACAGCCTCAACAGCCGAGCAGACAACAACAGCCTCAACAGACGAGCAGACAACAACAGCCTCAACAGCCGAGCAGACAACAACAGCCTCAACAGCCGAGCAGACAACAACAGCCTCAACAGCCGAGCAGACAACAACAGCCCCAACAGCCGAGCAGACAACAACAGCCGAGCAGACAACAACAGCCTCAACAGCCGAGCAGACAACAACAGCCTCAATAGCCGAGCAGACAACAACAGCCTCAATAGCCGAGCAGACAACAACAGCCCCAACAGCCGAGCAGACAACAACAGCCTCAACAGCCGAGCAGACAACAACAGCCCCAACAGCCGAGCAGACAACAACAGCCTCAACAGCCGAGCAGACAACAACAGCCTCAACAGCCGAGCAGACAACAACAGCCTCAACAGCCCAGCAGACAACAGCCTCAACAGCCGAGCAGACAACAACAGCCTCAACAGCCGAGCAGACAACAACAGCCCCAACAGCCGAGCAGACAACAACAGCCTCAACAGCCCAGCAGACAACAACAGCCTCAACAGCCGAGCAGACAACAACAGCCTCAACAGCCGAGCAGACAACAACAGCCCCAACAGCCGAGCAGACAACAACAGCCTCAACAGCCGAGCAGACAACAACAGCCTCAACAGACGAGCAGACAACAACAGCCTCAACAGACGAGCAGACAACAACAGCCTCAACAGCCGAGCAGACAACAACAGCCTCAACAGACCAGCAGACAACAACAGCCTCAACAGCCGAGCAGACAACAACAGCCCCAACAGCCGAGCAGACAACAACAGCTCCAACAGCCGAGCAGACAATAACAGCCTCAACAGCCGAGCAGACAACAACAGCCTCAACAGCCGAGCAGACAACAACAGCCTCAACAGCCGAGCAGACAACAACAGCCCCAACAGACGAGCAGACAACAACAGCCCCAACAGACGAGCAGACAAAAACAGCCTCAACAGCCGAGCAGACAACAACAGCCTCAACAGCCGAGCAGACAACAACAGCCTCAACAGCCGAGCAGACAACAACAGCCCCAACAGTCGACAGACTGAGAGAGAACCTTGTAGAACCAGGGGGAGGAATAGTGACAACGACAGACTGAGAGAGACCCCTGGAGAACCAGGGGAGGAATAGTGACAACAACAGACTGAGAGAGACCCCTGGAGAACCAGGGGAGGAATAGTGACAACCACAGAGAAGGTAACAGGGACCAACAACGTAAACCTTTTTTTTCAGATCCAAAAACAGAGATTGGAGTAGGAACAGAAACTTAGACGATCCAGAGGACCGCTGGCGTCCAGACGACCGCGACGACGCTGGAGGAGGACGGAGTACCAACCCCAGAGATAGTAACCAGCTGCCCAGACTAAGACGACCCGACGGGAGGACGACCTGGCGAGACGGCGACGGACAAAACAGGAACTAGCCCATGCAATTGTCTCAGAAGTTGACCTGACGCCCCAAGAAAGATTAATGCTCAGAAAAGAACTCACCTTTGTCGCAGAACACTAACACGATGAGCACGGGGAAACAGCAATAAACGACTCTCTCAACGATTTAGAAGCCAAAATTAATGTCTCCTGGTTGAAAGTGACGAGAGAACTTAAGGCAAACCTGCTAGGTTTACCAAAACACAATACTAACATGCTCTCTCACTTTCCTTTTTGGATGAACACGTATGTGCACGCAAAAAAACCCACCTGCACATCCAGAATGTGTGCAGGTGTGTATGCTTGGCCTACACCCAAAGATAGAGGAAGTGAGGACCAACCTGCTCTCAGCTGTCCAAGATAGACACAAGCCAAATATGACAGTAGAGGAAAAAGCCGCCCTAAAGAACCTGCAAAACAGGGCTGACATAGTCATCAAACCAGCGGACAAAGGAGCAATGGTTGTAATATGAAAAACAGAGAATTACAGGAAGGAAATGATACGGCAACTGTTGGACAGGGGCACATACCAGCCAGTCCAGAACCAGTCCGTGGCCCTTAAGAATGCACAGATCAGGAGTAAGACCCTTGGTCGTAAAGTCCTACAGAAATGAAGACTCACGGACGGGACGCCAGGGAGGTCTACTCTGAGCGGAGATAAGAGATATTTTTCTTAACTTCCCGTCGAAAGTCTCGGCTCTATACATCCTCGCGAATATCTTTAAAGAAAGGTTAGAAGCAACTGGCTCATGGCCAGGCCGGCCAGTAGTGAGTGGCTGCCAAGTACCAACAAAACCTGTTGTCCTCAGGTGTTCAGCTCTACTCACACCACTATTGAAACTTCTCCCGGAACGACTGAAGGATACTACGGACTTCCTCATACGCCTGCGGAACTATAATGACCTTCTGCCACATGTATATTTTCGCTTGATGTAGTATCCTTGTACCCAAGTAACCCACAACGAGAGTAGCGACGTTTTTTGACATAAACAAACCCAAGATCCAGCACGAACTTAAGGAGGCAGGTGTCTGAAAACCCCCGTCCAAAGAGCTCCTACAAGAGGCAATACTACAGGTCATGAAGGACCCATCATGACTTCCAACGGGAAACCTTCAGACAAATTAAAGAAACGGCGATTGGAGGCATCTAGCAGCGTAGCCATCGCGGAAATATTTGTACACACAACATTTAAATCGGCCAGACAAGAGTACAGACCGGCGGCGGATATCTACCACCGCTACATAGATGATATTTTTGAAGCAATAATGGGAGGCGAACAAGATCTCACAGCTTTCTTCACCTGGACAAATGGGGTCCACCCTAGAAATGAGTGAAACAGCATTAAACCTCTTGACAACCTATGTTTATCTCGACAATCACAGGAAGACTCAAACACAAAAATCTTTTATAAACCAACAAACAAACACTCATATCTCCAATACTCGTCAAGCCACCCCACTTTCATTAAAAAGATCCCTGCCCTACTCCCTGGGAACCCGACTGAAACGAATAGTCAGCGATGGGGAGAAACTAGGGAGAGGAGAGGGGGTCCTTAAGCATCTCTAGGATTTTTTCAGACACAGAATACACCCTTATAAAATCCTACAAGATGCAGATACAAAGTTAGCACAAAGAAACAGATCATCATTATTACAACAGAGGAAACAACAGTCAACTAATGATAGGCTAATCCAACTCTGTCATTGCTAGCCCAGCCGTGGTCGAGGAAGGGTGCATCGTGGAGCGCTCTAGAAAGTTGTGAACTTGTGAACCAGTGACTTTGATGGAGGATGAGGAAGGAGATTTCAGCCTTTACAGGGAGCAATGACCAGGAGTAACAAACGGAAAAAAGTGCACAGAGAGTTAAGTGATACTGACAGTGATGAACGAGTGAAGAAGTAGTGTGATCGACGGCAGACGGAACCTGTGTTACAAAGCTAGATACAAACTCAGCAGGAAAATCTCACCGGAAGAACCACATACAGCAAGAGGCACGGATTAATGGAAGGAAGCAGCTGCTATTTCCCTCGATATGTCCACTAACTTTTCATCAGAAGCTGGAGTGGACCGTTCAATTGGCCAAGGATTTTGGTGAATATGAACCATTATTTAAGGAGGGTGTTCACCGGCCTTACATAGTGGTTGAGATAGAGAGGCAGTGGAACACTTAACGACTGACGGATTTAGGAATATTGTTTTGATTACTAATGAAGTGGGAATAATTTACACTAATGTTATTGTTTTTAAGTATCCAACATACTTGGATCCTGAGTTTCTTCATCTCAACATTAAAAGCGTTTTTTGGGCTAAGAAGAACATTATACATGGTGAAAAACAAAACCAGATTGTTGCCTTGTTAAAGGGTGGAACTCCAGAAAGAATTATTGTGCAAGGACTTGGATACAGTAAAGTGGCAAAATATATTGAGGAGCCTACATTATGCATGAAGTGTTCTCGTTGGAGACATATGTGTTGGAAATGTCAATTTGACCCCAGATGTAGATATTGTGAAAAGAAACATGACTCACGTCAGTGTAGAGTGAGGATTGAGAAAGGAGAATTTTTTTTGCCATGTTGCCGCAATTGTTGAGGCATCCACAATGCTGGTTCCTCTCTAGGTCCTATGAAGCCCCGTGTGAGAGATTCCAATCCAGTAACCATAAGCAGGGTAAACAAGGCTCCGAAGGAAGGCAAGATCGTACAGCAGGAACAAGGAAGAAACTGTGGAAAGACAACGATTGCCTCTGTGACCAACTTTTGGGAGAAAAGCAAGGCGACGATTAAGGATAGACTAGTGCCAGTAAGAAACGAAGCCGAAAAAGTGTACCCTCGTGGTAATGAGTTGCAGGGCAGCGCTGCGGACTCTGCGGTCAGTACACAGATCTTGGAATACTTCAAAAAGTTGGACAAGAGGATTGATGCTCTCGAAAAATTTGCTATGGCAAACAGATGGTGTGAAGTGGGGAGTAAAGTGAGGAGTGTAGTGGGAAGTGAAGTGGGGAGTAAAGTGAGGAGTGTAGTGGGAAGTGAAGTGGGGAGTAAAGTGAGGAGTGTATTGGGAAGTGAAGTGGGGGAATGAAACGGAGGAGGAAGAAAGTAAGGAAGAGGATGGAGTATCACAGATGGAAGAGTCTCAGGAAAATGAATTATCCACTAATGATGGCAGAGTTCAACCCCATGTGGTGGGAAATGTTGACTTATAACCTCAGGAAAAATGGTTTACACATATAGAATTGGAAGACATTGTTAAGAATAGAGTTACCGTTGATGGTAGTAGGGAGTGTACAAATGCTGAGCAAGAAGAAATTTCAAAATGTTGGGAGTCTTTGACTAAAGAGATATTGCTCCTCAGTGACATAAATGTGGGAGGGTGTGGACAAGGCGATATCGATTATCAATGAATTGGCAAACCGACAATTCAGAGTGTTGGAACATAGAGGAAAAAATTACTGCATCTACTTTGTATTGCTCTCATGTTGGTGTTAATGATGCTTTGTAACATTAGAACATAGGGATCTTATTATGTTTTCACATGCATTATTCATTTCTTCCCACATTTTGAAGTGAGAGGGCTAATGCATTTGCTCCCTCGCCTCTCATTAGTCTAACTGCCCAAGCTTCATTTATCTCTGAAATTCTATCCCCAATGCTATAAGTTCAATCATATCATTATCTCAGTAATAATATTTCTTGGATCATGAATATAATCTTGGGATTATTCTCATGGCTTCATTTTGTATCTTCTCTAACTTGTTTAGTCTGCCTTTACCAAAACAATACATAATCTATCCCTATCTTACATACGGTATCTCTGCATATAAGAGACGCAAATAGGAGGCTAATCTTCCAACACCCCTATTTTCTGAAAATAGTGGGATCTTTACACCGAGAACTGACCAGCTTATAGGATTAGCTTAGGCCACCTGGGGAAACCATGTCAAAACTTTTTGCCTTTACCTCCTATATTTGCGTAGGTCAAATGGGTATAAAATAAGTATATCCCTTAGAGATATGCTTGTTTTCCGGAACATTAGTGCACCTTCCAACGACTCTTCGACCTGTTGAGGGGGTGTCAGCTGGGCGTTTTTATTACCCTGTGTATGTCTTATCTCGTTAAGACTTTTGAAAAATGTATCCATGTCAATGAACACATATTAGCACTATACAAAACTTTATTTGAATTTTGAACCACCTAGCAAAACTTTTGTACACTTTCAGGGTTGAGGAGGTCCTATGATTAAAAATGTATCCATGACTTTGTATACATATTAAGACTTTACAAACTTGATTGAATCTTGCATCACCTAGCGAAACTTTTGTACACCTCCAAGGTTGAGGTGTCCTACGATTAATACCTTACAAGGTTGTTGTTTTTCGGATCCAGCTACCCGGAACAAAAAGTTCCTGGTAGCACAGGCTATGGTCAACCAGTAGTGTATTTACCTGGCACAGGAGCTGGGTGAGCTTACAAGGTTGTTGTTGTTGTTTTAGATTTAGCTACTCGGAACGAAATGTCCATGTAGCACGGGCTATTATGAGCCTCTAATTGAGTACCGTTATTCATGATAACCTTCTTACTGTGATATTTGGGTCAAAATTTTAAGTAGAGGTAGGGTTTCCTACTTTTCTCCAGTTTCTTTTTCGCTTCTGTTTTAGAGCACTGGTTTTAGTATTTTGTTTTAATAACATTATCTTGGTGGCGGATATAGATGCACAGCGTTCACTAGTATGTCCGATTCTTCATCGGCTTTTCTAACCATCGTAGTCACTGCGGATTTATCTAATGCAGCTGCTCTCGTTGGATTAATGTTCAGTTTGATGTGCAGGGCTTTAGTTGCTTCACTTTTGAATAAGGGGTAGATTGGACAGCTTTTTAATTCGTTAGGGAGTGAGTTCCATAGACTAGGTCCCATTATTTGCATAAAGTGTTTACAAAGATTTAATTTGACTCTGGGGATATCAGAGATATTTATTTCTTATGGGGTTCTATTACATTTGTCAAGGAAGAGTTTCAGATCAGGGTTTGAATCTAGAAACAAGGTTTTGCACATGTAAATGGAACAAGAAAATGTGTGGAGTGAGTTTATGTTTAGCATGTTGAGGGATTTAAACAGGAAGGGGCTGTGTGTTGTCTGAGAGTAGAAATTGTTTCTGTTCGGATAGCAGATTTTTGCTGGGTGATGATGGGTTTGAGGTAGTTTGCAGTGGTTGAACCACATGCAGAGATACCATATGTAAGATAGGGATAGATTAGCGCATAGTGTATTGAGAGGAGAGGAGAGGAGAGTTTGTAACATAACATCTGATTTTAGAAAGTATACCGACCGTTTTCGAGACTTTTTGAGTAATGTGTTGTATGTGGGTACGCTTGTCCATGTATAGGCCAAGGAACTTTCCATCCTTTTTTATTGGAAATGTTAACATTGTCTATCTGAAGCTGAATTGCATTTGTTGATTTGCTTCCAAATAAAATGTAGTCGGTCTTTTCTATGTTTAGTGTGAGTTTGTTAGTTGACATCCATGAGAGGACGTTTTTCATTCGTTATTTACAACATTATTTAGTGTGTGTGGGTTGGGGGTCTGAGTAGATGAAGGTAGTATGGTCAGCAAATAATCTAGGTTTAAGAATGTTAGAGACATTAGGCAGATCATTGATGTATATAAGAAATAGGAGAGATCCTAGGATGCTGCCCTGCGGCACTCCTACGGTTCTTCTACTCCTACTCCCACATCTTTGCCAGTGTGACTTGGTATCCAATTTAGGGTGATTGACAGCCTTAGATTTTGTGCTTATGTTCCTATATATAGGATTTTGTGATGAGTTGTATGTTATATCATTGTTGGCTGGAAAACAGTGCCTGAAGCGAAGATTGAGAGTCGGTATGAATGATGACATCATGTAAATTATTCTCAATTGTATAATTTATGGCCTGTTTTAGGGCATATAATTCTGTTTGCAATGTTGAGCACCCACTATTTATGTTCCAGTACGCTCCATTGTTAATAGTGTAAACTGCTGCCCCAGCAGAATCTCTTTCTTGATAACTGATCCATCAGTGAAGATGTGAGTGGTTGTCGGTCTTGAGATTTCATTTGTTGTTCTATGATCGCTTTGAGCCTCTACGAGTCACATGATAATTTTTTTAACTGTAATCCTTCAATAATTATCTTTAAACTTGATTCTTCCCATGGAAGAGGCTGCCGAAAGTGTTGATACGGTTTATCTTTTCCTGTTTTAATGGTCCATTTCAAGTCCACTTTCTCTAGAATCTTGACCAGATTATCCATCCATGCACTTGTTCTATATTGAAGGTTTCTGTGAAGCGATCTGTGTATGTTATCTTTGATTGACAGTCTGGTGATGGTTCCAACACGTTTTGCTGTTGTGGTGACTATTCTTTGTTTGATCCTGATTTATAAGGCTGGTAAGTTGGTTTCCATTCATAGATTCTCTCGACGCGTCCATATAGGTGCTCCAGCATTGTTCTGAGAGCATCATTTTAAGACCCTTCCAGATTTCTCCTATTGGTTATCACTGATGTATGTAAGAGTAGGAGCAGTATAGCCAATGAGTGACCTAAACTGCTTGATCATAGTACATTTTGAGTACATACTAGTAGAGTTGCCCCATCTCCAAAACTTGTCAGGGAACGCAAAGCTGACTTTCTGGCTATGCAACGTTGCCGAAGATATTAAAATTCTTGAGTGAATTTCAACCGGCTGTCTATTATCACTCAAAGGTATTGAAAAGAGGTAACCCACTGAATTTCTTGTCTTTGTATTGCGAGTCTGATGTTTTGAGTTCATCAGACTCGCAATACAAGGACATTGTATTGCAAAATGGCATTGTAAAATTGCAATTTTAAAGGCAGTTTTTTTGGTTTTAGAGCAGTTTCTTTTCATTGCTATGCATTCCGCTTCCTTACATATGATGTTTAGGGATTTTTGTGCATGGTTCCTGGCGCCTTTGCCATTGATAATGACCACAAAGTCTTCTGCATAGTTAAGCAGTTTGGCTTTTGGTAACTTAAGCTTCATGAATTGTTCCATGAGACAGTTGAAGAGGAAGGGGCTTAGTATTCATCCCTGCGAAGTACCATTTTCCGGCCTTCTTTAGTAGGATGTTTTTCCTTGGAATTTGACTTTAGCATTTCTGTTAAGTAGACTTCATTTGGCAAAGGCAAGAGCGTGTCCTTTGATTTCCTTATTCACCAGGTAGCACAGTGTAGCTGGAACATTGGCTAGCTCGACGGCTTTTTCTAGGTTCCGAATAATAAAGATTCCTGGTTTGTCATTGATTTGATCCAGGAAGGAGGTAAGGCATTCTGTGGTTCCCACACCTTTTCTGTTAGCAAACATATTGTGGTGTAGTGGATTGGCTTTCCATTCAATTCGATTAAGAGCCATTCTTTCCGCAGTTTTAGCCAGACAGCTTGTCAATGAGATGGGTTTTAGATTTCCTGGGTCTTTGGGTTATGGAATGGGAACTATAATTGCACTATTCCAAGAGAGTGGTCGAGTCCTTGTCATCCAAACTCTGTTGATCACATTCAAGAAGGCTTCTTCATCCTTTTCTCCTAGCTTGGCCAGCCTGTTTTAAGTAATTTTGTCTTCAACTGGAGCTGTGTTTCTAGTTTTCTTTGTAGCTCATCTGAGTTCTTTCATATTGAATGGCTGGTCTAGTTCGTGAGGTAAGGCTAAAGCATCGTCTATTTTTTTCAATCTTGCTGCTTGAAGTCTTTGTTGGTAGGTAAGAGTTGTCTGAGGAACTTGTGTGGAACTGGCTCTTGAAGCAAATAGGTTTGGTATTCTTTCTGCTTCTTGCTCTGGATGTACATGATGGGGCAGAGCAGGAGGCGATTTTCCTTTGGTTCTGTTGATTTGCCTCCAGATGTCGCCCAAAGATGTATGCTGATTTTGCTTGGAACACCACTCGCCATTTTTCTTCTCTGATTTTGCTCTTTCTTCATGCACATGATCTCAGACAGCTCTAAGAAGTTCCAGATTAGCTTGGTTCTTTCTCATCTGAAATTCTTTCGTGCATAATTTAGTCTTTTATGTAGTTCTTTGATCGTATCACAGTAATACCCATGATCATTTTGTTGTTGGGTAATTGTTTTATTCTTGGAGGATGGAGTGATTTGCTGCTCTGTGTATTGCATTTACTAAATCTTATTTCATCTCTTCAGTGTTGTCAGGCGGAGTGTAGTTTTGGTGTCAAATTTAAAGAGATTCCTAAAATTTCGTAAAATCTGCTTAGATAAAATCTCATATGGGTTCAGGATCTGGGGGTCTGGGAGGTAGTGTTATATTATTAACTGTTCTTGTAGCAAAGTGGTCACTAGTCAGTACATGGTCAACTGACCAATAACACATCTCAGGAAGGCTCAGGAATCTGTACATCAGTTGATTGATGGTTGAGAGGTGGGACCAAAGAGCCAGAGCTGGTGGAGACAAACGCAAGGTCCAGCTTCCCCCCACCAATATGGGTTGGTTCCATCGAGTTAAGCAGATGGATTTCAGGCCCATCACCCAAAGAGTGTTCAATATGTCTTCTGTTGGCTTCGGTTCTTGGAGAATCAAGTAGCATTTCACTATGAGCGTTGAAGTCACCCGAGAGATAGTAGGTGTGGTGATTGCTATTTCATAGATTGGAGAGATACATATTGTATTTTCTATGGCTCCTGTATACATTAAAGATGGACAGCATTAAGTTTCTCATGGTGAGATAAACGCCCATAACTTCGACGTCCTCATTACAGTAGAGGCAAGTCTGTGATTGACGTGGCATTGATATGATTTCTTACCAGTACTGAAATGCCTCTGGTGCCACTTTGTACAATTGGGCAGTGGAAACTTTGATACCCTGGAATATTGATATTTCTTTCAGTCCTGGTAAGTGTTTCTTGAAGTAAAACTATATCAATGTTGGCCCTCAGAAGCACTGAGCGCTGAAACAATTTAGTTTCGTCACCTTTTTCGACTTCGTCGACATTTTCCGGTAGGGCTTGTTGAAGTGTGGAGGAAATAAGTTCAGTAGATTTTTTTTTACCTCTGTTAACATTTCTTACCTTGACTGAGGGTTAGTCTGTTCCAGCACTTAGAATGCTTTGTCGAGCATCTTGCTGAAGGTCTCTGCGAAGGAGACAATAACCATTGGAAAAGTGGTCACCTGATACTCATTTAGCTGCCCCTTTTTTGTCTTGGTAGGTGAAGAGACTCTGGGATGGGTCGTGGTGTCTTTGCTACAACCAGCTACTGGATCATTTGATGATGTAGAGATCATCATCCGTGCTTGAGATATCCTGGAGGCAGTAGAAGGTGCATTTTGTTGCCCTGATCAGTGCGGTTGTTGTTGCCTTGTGGAGTAGTGCTCTGTTTTATCCAGTTGTTCGAAATCTTGTTGGTTAGACTAGAAGGAATTGGAGCTCAAGACTGTTACTGATTTTTATTTTCATTGTATCGAACTGTAATTGTCAGCTGTATAAGGGGATGTTTAATCTTGTATTAAATGCAGGATTTGTGAATTGTTGAACAGATACGCATGTGAGCGCATGCATTTGTGCTGGATTCAGAGTGAGAGTGAATTTTGACCTGCTTGGAGCATATGGGTCACCAAGTGGCCTCCCCCAGATAATTAGCACTGCCATGTGACCTTTGCATTAGTAGTTCTCTCTTTGACAGGACTGGGCAGTTTGTTATCATAAGATCATAAACATGATGTTAGTGTGGCTCTTATCAAAATTCAGTATCAAGGTACATGGTTTCTCACTCATTTTGTTGTGTTTACCGATGTTTGGCATCAGTTTAAAGGGTGTGGTAACATGTTTTCAGATAAGATTAATGGATGAAAAGTATTTGTGTGGTATTATCAGTATAAGAATTTTATTTGTCTTTAAAACTACCCAAAACTGGTACATAGTTTAACCTAGTTGTGCTTGCAGGGAGCGGAGTTTCGGTTCTTTGGTTTCACCCCTCAACAAATTAATAGTGTGTGTGTGTGTGTGTGTGTGTGTGTGTGTGTGTGTGTGTGTGTGTGTGTGTGTGTGTGTGTGTGTGTGTGTGTGTGTGTGTGTGTGTGTGTGTGTGTGTGTGTAATCACCTAGTTGTGCTTACGGGGGTTGAGCTTTGGCTCTTTGGTCCCGCCTCTGAACCATCAATCATCCAATGTACAGATTCCTGAGCCTACTGGGCTCTGTTATATCTACATATGAAACTGTGTATGGAATCAGCCTCCCACACATCACTTCCTAATGCATTCCATCTGTTAAATACTCTGACACTGAAAAAGTTCTTTCTAATATCTCTGTGGCTCATTTGGGTACTCAGCTTCTACCTGTATCTCCTTATGCATGTACCACAGATGTTAAATATTTCATCCTTGTCTACCCTGTCAATTCCTCTGAGAATTTTGTATGTGGTGATCATGTCTTCCCTAGCTCTTCTGTCTTCCAGCGATGTGAAGTGCAGTTCACACAGTCTGTCCTCATAACTCATGCCTCTTAGTTCAGGGACTAGCCTAGTGGTATACTTATGAACTTTTTCCAACTTCGTCTTGTGCTTGACTAGGTACGGGCTCCATGCTGGGGCCGCATACTCCAGGATTGGCCTGACATATGTGGTATACAAGGTTCTGAAGGATTCCTTACATAGGTTTCTAAAAGCAGTTCTGATGTTAGCCAGCCTCGCATAGGCCGCTGATGTTATTCTTTTGATGTGGGCTTCAGGAGACAGGTTTGGCGTGATATCAACTCCTAGATCTTTCTCTCTGTCCGTTTCGTGAAGGACTTCATCTCCCATTCGGTATCCAGTGACTGGCCTCCTTGTTCCTCCTCCTAGTTTCATTACCTTACATTTACTTGGGTTGAACTTTAGTAGCCATTTGTCGGACCATTCCTTCAGTTTATCTAAATCATCTTGTAGCCTCATGCTATCTTCCTCTGTTTTGATCCTCCACATAATTTTCGCATCATCAGCAAACATCGAGAGGAACGAGTCAATTTCTTTTGAGAGATCAATTATATATATCAGAAACAGTATAGGTCCAAGGAATGATCCCTGTGGGACTCAACTGGTGACTCCCCGCCACTTCGAGACCTCACCTCTCACGGTGACTCGCTGTGTCCTGTTGCTTAGGTACTCCCTTATCCGGTGGAGTACCTTCCCTTTCACTCCTGCCCGCATCTCCAGTTTGTGCACTAGTCTCTTATGCGGTACTGTGTCAAAAGTTTTCTGGCAGTCCAAAAATATGCAGTTTGCCCAGCCCTTTCTCTCTCTTGCGTGATTTTTGTTGCCTGGTCAAAGAACTCAATTAAATCTGTTAGGCATGATTTGCGATCTCTGAATCCATGCTGATGTTGTGATACAAAGTTCTTTCGCTCCAAATGTTTTACTAGCTTTTTTCACACAATCTTCTCCATCGCCTTGCATGGAATGCAAGTTAGGGACACTGGCCTGTTGTTCAGTGCCTCCTGCCTATCACCCTTCTTGTATATTGGGACTACATTGCCCTCCTTCCAAATGTTTGGCAGTTCACCTGTTACCAGTGATTTGTTGTACACCATGGAGAGTGGCAGGCACAGTGCTTCTGCTCCATCCTTTAGAATCCTTGGTGAGATTCCATCCAGGCCTATAGCCTTTGTCACATCCAAGGAAGCAGTTGCTTCCTCACCTCCCCATTGGTAATCACAAACTCCTTGTGATTACCGAGTCTTGCTGGTTCAATGTTGTCTCTCATTCTCGTTGGACCCTTTACATGCTGACTTAAAAACTTTCTTGTCACCTCCTCCAACAGTTTCGCTCTCCATGTTTGCTCACCTCCATGCGGTTCCTTGTTTTCCCAGTCTATCCTTCCGTGATTAAAGTTCCCATTATGAGCAGATGGGATCGATTTCAACATGCAGCAGCGGCTGCTCTTTCAATTATAGTGTTAACTGGCATGATGTTTCTGTCATACTCTTGCCTGGGTCTTCTGTCATTTGGTGGTGGGGTATATATCACTGCTACTACTACTCTTGGTCCTCCTATCGTCATGGGGCCTGTTATGAAGTCTCTGATCTCTTTGCAGCCTGGAATAATTATCTCCTCGAAACTCCATTTCTTTCTCAATGGTAGAGCCACTCCATCTCCTCCCCTTTCTTCCCTCACTTTCCTTATTAGAGTGTAGTCCTGGGGAAAGACCGCATTCGTTATGATTCCTGAGAGTTTTGTTTCCGTGAGTTCAGTTACATCTGGGTTCACTTCTTGTGCTCTTTCCCTCAGTTCACTTGCTTTTCTTGTAATCCCATCTATGTTCGAGTACATTACCTTGAAGCTGACTCTCTTCTTTTCATCCTCAGTTTCTGTTGATTCCACTGGGGTTGGGGGGGGGGGGCAAGGGGTGACCAGGGTGGAAGGGTCTAGGAAGGAGAACCTGGGGATAGCTGGGGTAAAGTGGCACTGTGCCAGGTCTCCAGGAAATAGCTGGGATAAAGTGGCACTGTGCCAGGTTACCAGGAAATAGCTGTAGTTGTACTTGCGGGGGTTAAGTTCTGCACTTTCGGCTCGCCTTTCAACTGTCAACCAATCAATTGTTATTAACTAATAACTAAAAAAAAAAGTCCCATACACACCAAGGAAGCAACTCGTAACAGCTATCTAACTCCCAGGTACCTATTTACTACTAGGTAACAGGGGCATCAGGGTGGAAGAAACTCTGCCAATTTTGTTTCTGCCATCACTGGGGATTGAACCCGTCGCTAGGATTACGAGTCCAGAACGCTGTCCACTCAGCTATCAGTGCCCCCATGTGGTAAAGTGGCACTGTGTCAAGTCACCAGGAAATAGTTATAGTAAAGTGGCACTGTGCCTCTTTGTGAGGGAATGGACACACAGTTATCTTAAATGTTTGTTGGAGAGTCCACACCACCATCTTAACCCTCACTAAGTGCACAGAGTGCGTGTACTGAGTCTAGTTTCTTTATTTCGAAGCTTGACCCTGCCATGTTGGGTATCTGGTGACAGCTCTCGTCATCAGGGTTCCATAGGTACCACGTTGGCCGACGTAGGTACTAGCGTTCAGAAATTACAGCAAGGTGTAATACGTATATTACAGCTTATTTTTTTATTAAGAAATGAGGTACATCTGCATTAGTGCAGCTGCCCTAGACTATATGAAGTGGAGTACAGTGTGTCAAAAAAGCTAACTAGGTGATGCTAAGAAATCCCCATCACACAGGATGGTTAGTCATACAGAGGCATGTGATAAGCAGTCTGCACTGGCAGACTCCGGATGCATTTTGAGGATATCAACAACACAAGATTGAATAAGGTAGAAGTGGAAATACAAGTCCCCATCTCGCAGGATGGTTAGTCATACAGAGCCATGTGTTTAATAGCCTGCACTGGCAAATTTTGGGTATACTGTGAGGATAGCTTCAAGAATACGAGAGTGAATAAAGTAATTGCAAAGCTCCAGGTACCTCATGCCAACTGGTCTGAAAGGCCTAATAACTGGGCATTCAGTGATGTAGTGCGGGAGATCGTGCCGTAGCTCCTGCTCACAGAGTTTGCAACTGGAGTGCTCAGGATTGGGAGATCCGTCACCAGCAGCCACCTGCCACAGGTAACGGTAACCCAACCTGATCCTTGCAACCACTGTGTCGCACAGTCTAGTGGACGTTTTGTGCTGTCCATAGATGTAGGTTTCAGATCTGAACAAATCATAGCTTTTTATACTAGTACTTTCAGGTCGTTGGGAGTCAGTAAGTTCTTTCCTATCAGATCTGAATGTTTGGATCAATACAGTTTTGACAACAGAGATGGGGATACCTAGATCTAATTCAACTTCAAACTTGTTACACGCTAATTTGGCTGCAATGTCTGTCTCATTATGATGGGTTATATTTATGTGTGAAGGTATCCATACAAAGGAGATTCGAGACCCATTACTCTGTGCATCAATTAGGTCATTTATAATTGGGAGTATGAGGTTCTTGCTGTCGATCTTCCAAGAAAAGTTTTCGATTGCTTGAAGAGCAGACTTTGAATCACAGAATATTACAGAAATGTGTAATACGTATATTACAGCTAGGTGTAATACAGGCCAAAACTCCAGGGGATGAAATATTCAGTTTTAGTCTTTCGGGGGTACTATTGGGAGCTGTGGTCAGGAGGGCTCGGCCCAGGCCGGATGACGCCACGGCCTAGCACCACCCCGAGCCAAGGTTGTGATTGGTTCAGCCAGCATGGCCTGCCACGGGATTGGCTAGTTTCAAAGAACATAGAAGTACTGAGGGAGCAGCCTGGAAGCCAGCGGCCCACGTTGTCCCCAGCATTCTGACGTTGTCGCTCGTCCGTGTAGGACGTGAAAGATTTGTACTACCGACCATATAGTCAACGCGACGTTAATCCATATCTCGTTATTGCCAGTTTCATCTCGCGCGGCCGCCGACAGAATCCGGTGTCGTGAAGGTTGAAATTAACAATATACGAGTGATAAGACTTAAGAGTCTTATCTTAAAACTGCCTAGTCAAGAGGAAATACCTTTGATAAAGTGACACTGTAGCAGAACATCTAGAAATACCTGGGGTAAAGTGGCACTGTGCCAAGTCACAATGAAACATTTATGGTAAAGTGGCACTGTGTCAGGACATTAGCAAATAGCTGTGGTAGAGTGGCACTGTGCCAGAATATCAGGAAATAACTGTTGTCAAATAGTACTGTGTCAGGGCATCAAAAACAGACTATAATAAAGTAGCACTGTGCAAGGTCACCAGGCAGTAACTATTGTAAAGTGGTACTGTGCCTCAACTTCAGAAAATAGCTGTGATAAAGTGGCACTGTGCCAGGTCACCAGGAAGTAGCTGTACTCACCTAGTTGTGCTGGCGGGGTTTGAACTCTGGCTCTTTGGTCCCGCCTCTCATCAGTCAATCATCTGGTGTAGAGATTCCTGAGCCTACTGGGCTCTGTCATATCCACATTTGAAACTGTGTATGGAGTCAGCTTCCACCACATCACTGCCTAATGCATTCCATCTGTTAACTACTCTGACACTGAAAAAGTTTTTTCTAACATCCCTGTGGCTTATTTGGGTATTCAGTTTCCACCTGTGTCCCCTTGTTCACGTACCACCCGTGTTAAACAGTTTATCCTTATCTACCCCGTCAATTCCCCTGAGAATTTTGTAGGTAGTGATCATATCGTCGTGAGGTGCATTTTATGTAGCCTTTCCTCGTAACTCATGCCTCTTAATTCTTGGGACAAGCCTAGAACATTTTTCAGCTTCAACTTGTGCTTGACAGGATACGGGCTCCATGCTGGAGCCGCATACTCCAGAATTGGTCTTACATATGTGGTATACAAGGTTCTGAATAATTCCTTACATAGGTTCCTGAAGGCAGTTCTGATGTTAGCCAGCCTCGCATATGCCGCAGATGTTCTTTTTATGTGGGCTTCAGGAGAGAGGTTTGGTGTGATATCAACTCCTAGATCTTTCTCTCTGTCCTTTTCATGAAGGACTTCATCTCCCACTCGGTATCCTGTGTCAGGCCTCCTGGTTTCCACCGCCTAGTTTCATCACCTTACATGTACTCGGGTTGAACTTTAGTAGCCATTTGTTGGATCATTCATTCAGTTTGTCTAGGTATCATGATTCCTTATACAATCTTCCTCCGTCTTAATCATCCTTTTACTTTTTGCATCATCAGCAAACAATGAGAGGAACTGTTCTATATTCTTTGAGAGATCATTTCCATATATCAGAAACAGTATAGGTCGAAGGACTGATCCCTGTGGGACTACACTGTTGACGCCGCGCCAGTCTGAGACCTCACCCCGCACAGTGACTCGCTGTCTCCTGCTGCTTAGGTACTCCCTTATCCAATGGAGTGCCGTCCCTTTCACTCCTGCCTGCATCTCCAGCTTGTGCACTAATCTCTTGTGTGTTACTGTGTCAAAGGCCTTCTGGCAATCCAAAAATATGCAGTTAGCTCTCGCCTCTCTTTTTTGCCTGAATTTTGTTGCCTGGTCGTAAAATTCAACTAATCCTGTGAGGCATGACTTGCCATCCCTGAACCTATGCTGATGTTGTGTTACTAAGTTTCTTCGCTCCAGAGGTTCCACTATCTTTTTTTGCACAATCTTCTCCATGAACTTGCATGGTATGCAAGTTAGGGACACTGGCTTGTAGTTCAGGGTCTCCTATCTATCCCCCTTCTTGTATATAGGGACTACATTTGCCATATTCCAAATTTTTGGCAGTTCAACTGTTACCAGTGATTTGTTATACACCATGGAGAGTGGCTGGCACAGTGCTCCTGCTCCTTCCTTTAGTATCCATGGTGATATTCCATCTGGGCCAGTAACCTTTGTCACATCCATATCTAACAAAAGCTTCCTTACATCCACATTAGCAATCCCAAACTCCTGTAGTGGTGCCTGGTTAACTATTCCTTCTCTTATCACTGGAACTTTTCCTTGCTCTAATGTGAAGACCTCCTGGAATTAAATATTGAGTTCCTTGCAGACTTCCTTGTCATTTGTAAAGAATCTGTCTGTTCCAATCCTCAGTTTGTGGTAAGGTGACACTGCCACGACATCAGGAAATAGCTATGGTAAAGTAGCACAGTGCCATGTCACCAGGAAGTATCTGTGGTAAAATGGCACAGTGCCAAAGTAACAGGAAATAACGATAGTAAAGTGGCACTGTGGCAGGTCATCAAGAAAGAACTGTGGTAAAATAGCATGTAAAGTAGCAAAGTAGCACCCCATACCATCCCTGCACCCCCCTTCCCCTTCTGTCTCCCCTCCCCTCTCTGTCCTACCTCCTCTATAACCCCATACTCTCCCTGTCCCCCCAATCACCCCATACCCTCCTTCGCTCCCCCTCCCCCATCATCCTCCCTGCCCGCCCTCCCCCCTCACCCCATACCCTCCCTGTCCCCCGTTCCCTTGACCCCCCCCCACCCCTTGCCCCAGAATACTCTGAGACCCTTTTAACCAACTCACAAATCCCGACACCTATGGAATGATTTCCTCCATCAGCAGAAAGACCACCAAGATGAGAAAACAAGAATGGACAGCAGAAAGTGAGCTTCAAGGCAATGTATACAATATATATGGGATTACAAACAAATCCAGTGAACTTGGAGAATGTGCAAGAGATGAAAACCCGGACATAATTGCACTCACAGAAACAAAGCTAACGAATATCATAACAAATGCAATGTTTCTGCAGGAATACTATGTAGTTAGGAAAGAGAGGGAAGGAAGAGGTGGAGGTGGAGTAGCTCTGCTGATAAAAAGAGAATGTAGTTTTGAAGAGATGGTTATCCAGGGCTGTGAAGGTTTCAGTGACTACATAACAGGTACCATAGCAATTGTGGAACAAAAATTTATAGTAGTAGTCATATGTAACCCACCACCAAATGCCAGAAGACCCATACAGAAATATGATAGAAACAACATAGCTACCATTAATATAAAAGAGAGGACAGATTCTGTTGCTAGCAGGAACAGATACAGACTCCTAATCATGGAAGACTTCAACCACAGGAAAGTAAATTGGGATAACAGAGACCCACATGGAGGACTGGACACATGGAGAGCAAAGTTACTGAAAGTGGCAATAAATAACTTTCTAAGCCAACACTTCAAGGGACCGACAGGAATGAGAGGAAAAGACGAACCAGCAATGCTCGATCTGATATTCACCTTGAATGAGTCGGATATAAGGTAAGTTAAGCTTGAAGCCCCCTAGGGAATGAGTGATCACTGTGTACTGAAATTTGAGTATCCGGTAGAGCTAGGAGTAATATTTCCCCCAAAAAAACGAGAAAATAAGGAGCTGGCATATCGAAAGGGAAATTATGAGGAATGAGAAAATTCCTAAGAGAAGTTCCATGGGACACACAACTCAGAACTAAGACCGTACAAGACATGATGGACTATGCCACTCAAAAGTGTCAGGAGGCAGTGAACAGGTTAATCTCGGCCCAAAAGAAAGAAAATGAGAAGCAAAAGAAGAATCCACTTTTAAAAGGGCACGTAGGCAAGCAAAGGAAAGGAACAAAAGGGCGTGGCGGAACTTCCGAAATAACATAGCCATCGTCTGAAGTGTCACTGTGGGTCCCATACAACACCACCCACCGTCTCAGGTGCAGGGACAACGCTAGGCGTGTTGAATTTATATCATTAAGGAGGTCAGGTTCATAAAACAAAAGAGTGAGGAGAACATCGTAATGGGAGAATAGGGCATAACTGGGGGAAGGATAGGGGACGTATATAGGGACGAAGCATATACAAAGATCAACAGCCGATTATTCAGGTGTAGTGGGCGTGGCATGTTGAGCAGTGTCTTCTATGTTGGCGTCTTCATGTTCCGGTCTTGTTCTCATGGTGGGTATAGTGAATAGTTCCGTATTTTGGGTATCTATGGTTGTTCTATTTTTATGTGGATTGTTCAAGAATTTGTAATCATTTTACATCTTGGGGTTTTGTCTATTATACAAGTGCTTTTATTCAACATCTCTCTTGTTAGGGTGATGTCATGGGCTCTTGTTATACTCTTGTTATATCAGTACAAGATCTTGTTTTCTTATAATAGTGTCTGTTCTGTGTTGATCTGAGTGGTGAACCTGTGGTGAACCAGTGGTGAACCAGTGGTCAACCAGTCATGAACCAGTGGTCAGTCAGTGGTGAACCAGTGGCAAGTCAGTGGTGAAACAGTGGTCAACCAGTAGTCAGTCAGTGGCGAAACAGTGGTCAACCAGTGATCAGTCAGTGGTGAAACAGTGGTCAACCAGTGATCAGTCAGTGGTGAACCAGTGGCGAACCAGTGGCGAACCAGTGGTCAGTCAGTGGTGAAACAGTGGTCAACCAGTGATCAGGCAGTGGTGAAACAGTGGTCAACCAGTGGTCAGTCAGTGGTCAACCAGTGGTCAACCAGTGGTCAACCAGTGGTCAGTCAGTGGTGAAACACTGGTCAACCAGTAGTCAACTCACCTTCTAAACACCTGACACAGGTATATGTGTCAGACAAGACACCCGACGTTGTATGCATGTATATCTGTGTGGTGTCACGACATAACACTCGTCAGTGAATGTGACCTTCACATACACCACGCATTTATTTATTTTTTTTTTTTTATTTTTTTTTTTATTTTTACATGCAAGCATGCGTATAATGTACAAGAAAAACAGAACAAATATAACATAGAACAAAGGACAAAGCACACATATGTACAAGGACAAAGGAACAAATCAATAGAAGACCAGCCAGAAGGGCTGACCACAAAAAAAATGCATATACAAACAATACACAATTAGTAACACAGCGTAATACAAACATAAGGGAAAACCCCAGGACAAAATGCACACAAAACAAGCCTGCTAATCAAATACATACAGAGGCGAGAAACATACAAGAATAAGGACAATAACAATAAAGAAAACCGATCCGCCATAACAAACGGAAGGCAAAACATAAAGAGCACACGCCAACAGCCTGAAGGGCACACAATATGACAAACTAGTGCACACGACATCCATAACCAAACACACGAGCCATACAAAAAAACCCACAAAACAAACCGGAGCACGCAGGAACCGGGAAACAATACCCACCCCACCCACTCACATACACACCCAACCAGGCAACACAAAAGACATAGAAATCACTTGCGAGGAACATCGGAAGAAACGTACTTCTCCGGGAACAGCTCACAAGGATATTTCGACTTGTAAGCTTCCCAGACGAGATCTTCAAGGTCGGTAGGGTTCTTGATCCCCCGCGCTCGAGCGGGTATCATAAACTCAGGAACATCTATATCTGGCGGCATCGGCCAATGCCTAAGGTCACTGACGCAAGTCGCATAACGAGGCTGGGGAGCGCCAACCACGCCCTTCGAGGAAGCAGATGACACCGGAGAAGCGGACGAGGGACGCCGAGCCTGCCACGCCTTCGCCATCGGAGCAGGTGTCGGACGCTGAGACGATAGCACTTCCACGGATACCGCAGGAGACACGGAAGGGACTGCAGGAAACGGAAGAGGCGGCAAGACCGCTGCCGAGGAAACGGGTAACGAGGAAGGGGCCACAGAACATCCAGAGCGAGCATCTTTTCTCAACATCACCACCAGGCCACCCCGCTCACCAACTACAGCAGGGGGAACCACTCCCCACGAAGAACCGGAGCCATCCGACGCAGGCAACGCACCTGAAGCAGGACCCTCGGACACCGGACCAGAAGTGGAGGCCGAAACGCCGGCACCGGCATCCTCAGGCAAGTGTACCTCCGCCACCACCGTAGTGTGCACCACATCCGGAGCCACGCCACCGTCAACGGAAGGACGACACTCGTCGAATTCGCCAACATCAGCCCACACAGAAGAACGCCGGGAACGCTTAGGCTCGGGCCGCACATCATCAGACCCGGAGGCAGACTCAGCGACCCGCGCAGCACCAACCGAGCGAACCGACGCACGCCGCAGCACGGCAGCCTCCTCAACCACACGGGGCACCAGGCCAGGCACAGGAGGGAATTCCGGATCCACCTCATCTCCCAGCACAGCCGGGACAGACGGCGAGGGTGCAGGGACCGGGACAGACACAGCAGAGGAAGAACTGGAAGACGAGGGGTCTGAGCAAACGGCAGGTGGAAGAGGCGCAGGGACATCAGCCGGAGCACTAGGTGAGGACCCAACCTCTGGAAGAGATGCGGCAACAACAGGGGGCGCAACAGGCGGAGCAACAGCTGCTACAGAGGGCACCTCCTCAGCCGACGAGACGTCCATACCCACCGAATCATCCCCCACAGGAAGGGGCGGAAAATCCTCCTCACTGAAGAGGTTCACTGGTGCAACAGGAGGCGCAGAACAGTCAGCAGCCTGATGGCCCAAAAGACCACAACGATAACACGTCCGCGGCTGACGGGCGTAAAACACCCGAACGTTGTACCCCATAAGGCGCACAGAGGACGGAATATCCGCCCGGAGTCTCATGCCCAGGGTGCGAATGTTAGACCTCACACCCTGAAGAGGACTAGAAGACACCACGTTCACTCTCACACTAACAACTGCGCCAAACCGCCCGAAATACCGTCGTAGCAGAGCCTCTGGAAACTCCAAGGGAGCCCAATGCACACTGATGTAAGTAAGTGCACCACTTCTATCCGAGAGGGTGACAGTGCCCGCACCATCCGGCAGGGGCAGTGTCCGCCCCTCGTATCGCCGGAGAAAATCGCGATACGCCGCCTCCTCTGCAAACTTCACAATGGCCCTACGGGCCGTTACCAACTCGACCCCATAAATCGCAAACACAGGGACAGAGAGCAGTTCACAAGCCAGGGCAATCTCCGGGTAACCAGCCCGCACAGAGAACTCTAGTCCCACAGACTGAGCCCGGACGACTGGGGGTAGAGGGACCCCCATCGTAACCACACATTTAGTTGTTGATTTATTGTGCATGATTATTGCCCGAGTATTCTGTTTGGGACTCCTGTGACCCTTTGCACACCGGCATGTTAGGTACGCCGTGTTAGTTATTGGCTGTCAATCATGTTAAGTTAGGTTTTTGTCCACGAGTGATCCTTACTGAGGTCAATCTAAAGTAAATCAAGCCCCCATTTTATTAGTGGTTAAGTATAAATAAACTAATGTTAAGCATAATGTAGTGTTTCCGTTGAACCACTTCCAAATAGTGCTAAATACTTTACTCTTAAACTTTCAGCCCCAGGTGTCTTCAACACCGTGTTGCCTATTAGTCACTAAACTATATATGTGAGGAGGACCCCAGGAGTCCCTTAAATTGATGTAATTACATTGAGGAGATTCCCACGACCAGTGTGGATCAGGACCCGGTGAAGGCAGTCTGAGAGGAGACCAACAAGGACTCTTACTCGACCGTGCTCCCAGACCTTGTACGCTCGCCCTCGTATCTGATGGGTTCCGACAGCTTCGTGAAGCGTCTGCCATATACACATGTGTGACCTTGCACGCAATTGTAGTCATGAAAAGTAAAACCCCACAATGGTACTGGAGGTGGTGATGGTTGGGATGAGAGTGGTACTGGAG
The DNA here is from genome assembly GCF_040958095.1 of Procambarus clarkii. Lineage (NCBI taxonomy): Eukaryota > Metazoa > Arthropoda > Malacostraca > Decapoda > Cambaridae > Procambarus > Procambarus clarkii. Next base: position 36,637,041 of record NC_091195.1, read on the forward strand.
GTGGTGATGGTTGGGGTGAGAGTGGTACTGGAGGTGGTGATGGTTGGGATGAGAGTGGTACTGGAGGTGGTGATGGTTGGGGTGAGAGTGGTACTGGAGGTGGTGATGGTTGGGGTGAGAGTGGTACTGGAGGTGGTGATGGTTGGGGTGAGCGTGGTACTGGAGGTGGTGTTAGCTGGGATGAGAGTGGTACTGGAGGTGGTGATGGTTGGGGTGAGAGTGGTACTGGAGGTGGTGTTAGCTGGGATGAGAGTGGTACTGGAGATGGTGTTAGCTGGGATGAGAGTGGTACTGGAGGTGGTGATGGTTGGGATGAGAGTGGTACTGGAGGTGGTGATGGTTGGGATGAGAGTGGTACTGGAGGTGGTGAGGGTTGGGATGAGAGTGGAACTGGAGGTGGTGTTAGCTGGGGTGAGAGTGGTACTGGAGGTGGTGATGGTTGGGTTGAGAGTGGTACTGGAGGTGGTGATGGTTGGGATGAGAGTGGTACTGGAGGTGGTGTTAGCTGGGGTGAGAGTGGTACTGGAGGTGGTGATGGTTGGGATGAGGGTGGTACTGGAGGTGGTGATGGTTGGGATGAGAGTGGTACTGGAGGTGGTGATGGTTGGGATGAGAGTGGTACTGGAGGTGGTGATAGTTGGGATGAGAGTGGTACTGGAGGTGGTGATGGTTGGGATGAGAGTGGTACTGGAGGTGGTGATGGTTGGGATGAGAGTGGTACTGGAGGTGGTGATGGTTGGGATGAGAGTGGTGTAACGGGGGTGGGGGAAATAGCTCTATCTTGTCCATTATTCCACCCCCCAGTTAACTAACGAGGCCGGGGGAAACAGCTCTCTCTAGTCCGTTATCCCGTCCCCAGTTAGCTAACTATTCTAGAGCACTCCCAGAGTTCCTAAGGCAACCTCTCTCGTTCAACACCTTGTAACTTAGGTATTTGACTACCTAGGTGCTAAGACTACAAGGCGCAGTAACTTGATCAGCTACCCGAAACTCTAGAGAGAACTCTAGAACACATTTCACTGCCACAAACGTTTAAGAGAAAACGAAAGGAAAGAAATGAATAGTGAAGTAATTAGTGAGAGTTTGGGGTGAGAGAGGTGGGAGGAGCGAGGAGGGTCATTAGTTGAAAGTGAGAGTCTGGAGAGGGGTGGAGGAAGAGGTGTAGATAGGTAGAAGTAGAAGAGTAGATAGCAGAAGTAGAAGAGTAGATAGTAGAAGTAGAAGAGTAGATAGTAGAAGTAGAAGAGTAGATAGAAGAAGAAATGCTGCCACCATCCATTCAAGACCATTACATACAAGACAAGGAATGGAACTTGTCTGTATCACAAAATTCTCAAAAGATGTTATCAAGGTCATTATTAGTCTGTTCCATCTGTATCATGTACTCATTAAAATCATGAACCAGTAATCGCAGAGGCTTTCTCACCTCAACTAAAAAACTCTAGGGAACACAGTTAAAGCCAATTTAAATCATAATTATATTTCACATGATAAGTATCATAATTTAGCAATTCAATTAAAATGTTAAAGATTAATATTCAAAGTGAGTCATCATCCAAGAATTTGAGAACTCTACAACTTGACTGCCCCTGATCATCACACAACATATGTAAACACGACCAAGTCACCTTAATGTTCAACTCACCAAGTGTCTACCTATAGCTGGATAGAGGGGGGGGGGGGCTGTAGTTGACAGAGACTGTCCCGCCCTGCCGGCTGACAGCCTCTATGGCTAGGCCGTCTTCTCTGCTCGCTGCTGGCTCGTCTACTATTCCTCTCTATGCTCTGCTCTCCGAGTATATATTGGGGAACCTATTAACTAACTCCGCCCACAAGTAGATAGCCTCAGACACTCTACCAAGCCACTCCTTAAACGTCGGCATGTTTGAAGGCTACCAGGCTCCAATTATAAGATTAGCAGAAGCAAGGTGAAATTCGCGTGATCTAACCTCAGGTCACTTGGGGTCATTAACTCTTAGAGGTGTGAGATTCAGGCCGCCAGAATGGCGCCTGTCAAATCCTTGTCTGTGACGCATGAACTATATGTATATATTAAACAAAACTAAGCCAAACACCTTTACGGTGTTACAGTGGTACTGGAGGTGGTGATGGTTGGGATGAGAGTGGTACTGGAGGTGGTGTTAGCTGGGGTGAGAGTGGTACTGGAGGTGGTGTTAGCTGGGATGAGAGTGGTACTGGAGGTGTTGATGGTTGGGATGAGAGTGGTACTGGAGGTGTTGATGGTTGGGATGAGAGTGGTACTGGAGGTGGTGATGGTTGGGATGATAGTGGTACTGGAGGTGGTGATGGTTGGGGTGAGAGTGGTACTGGAGGTGGTGTTAGCTGGGATGAGAGTGGTACTGGAGGTGTTGATGGTTGGGATGAGAGTGGTACTGGAGGTGGTGATGGTTGGGATGAGAGTGGTACTGGAGGTGGTGATGGTTGGGATGAGAGTGGTACTGGAGGTGGTGATGGTTGGGGTGAGAGTGGTACTGGAGGTGGTGATGGTTGGGATGATAGTGGTACTGGAGGTGGTGATGGTTGGGGTGAGAGTGGTACTGGAGGTGGTGTTAGCTGGGATGAGAGTGGTACTGGAGGTGTTGATGGTTGGGATGAGAGTGGTACTGGAGGTGGTGATGGTTGGGATGAGAGTGGTACTGGAGGTGGTGATGGTTGGGGTGAGAGTGGTACTGGAGGTGGTGATGGTTGGGGTGAGAGTGGTACTGGAGGTGGTGATGGTTGGGATGAGAGTGGTACTGGAGGTGGTGTTAGCTGGGATGAGAGTGGTACTGGAGGTGTTGATGGTTGGGATGAGAGTGGTACTGGAGGTGGTGATGGTTGGGATGAGAGTGGTACTGGAGGTGGTGATGGTTGGGATGAGAGTGGTACTGGAGGTGGTGATGGTTGGGATGAGAGTTGAACTGGAGGTGGTGATGGTTGGGATGAGAGTGGTACTGGAGGTGGTGATGGTTGGGGTGAGAGTGGTACTGGAGGTGGTGATGGTTGGGATGAGAGTGGTACTGGAGGTGGTGATGGTTGGGGTGAGAGTGGTACTGGAGGTGGTGATGGTTGGGATGAGAGTGGTACTGGAGGTGGTGATGGTTGGGATGAGAGTGGTACTGGAGGTGGTGTTAGCTGGGATGAGAATGGTACTGGAGGTGGTGATGGTTGGGGTGAGAGTGGTACTGGAGGTGGTGATGGTTGGGATGAGAGTGGTACTGGAGGTGGTGATGGTTGGGATGAGAGCTGAACTGGAGGTGGTGATGGTTGGGATGAGAATGTAACACTGTAAAAGTGTTTGGGTTAGTTTATTTAAAATATATATAGAGTACACGAGTCACAGACAAGGATCTGAGAGGCGCCAGTTGTCTGCCTGAGATCTCACTCCTCTAACCGTTAATGACCCCAAGTGACCTGAGGTCAGATCATGATAATTTCACCTTGCTTCCGCTAAGCGTATAATTGGAGCCGGGTAGCCTTCAAACATGCCGACGTTTAAGGAGTGGCTTGGTAGTGCCGGAGGCTATCTACTTGTGGGCGGAGTTAGCTACTAGGTTCCCCAATATAAACTCGGAGAGCTATCCAGCATAGAGCATTGACAGACAGAACAGCATCAAGAGAAGAGCAGACGAGAGCAGAGACGACGTCCCTCGCAGGGAGGCTGTCGGCCGGCAGGGGCGAGACAGTCTCTGTCAAGCTACAGACCCCCCCCCCCCCCCCCTCTATGCAACTTAGACTCCGTCCTCGGTGAGTGAACAGTAAGGTGACTTGGTCGTGTTTACATATGTTGTGTGATGATCAGGGGCAGTCAAGTTGTAGGGTTCTCGAATTCTTGGATGATGACTCACTTTGCATATTAAACTGGAACATTTTAATTGAATTGCTAAATTATGATACTTCATGTGAAATATAATTATGAATTTATTATTTAAATTGTGTTTAACTTTGTTCCCTAGAGCTTTGAGTTGAGGTGAGAAAGCCTCTGTGATTACTGTTTTCACGGTTTAGAATGAGTACATGGTACAGAGGGAACATACTAATAATGAACTCATGATAACATCCTTTGAGAATTTTGTGATACAGGCAAGTTCCATTCCTTGTCTTGTATGTAATGATTATGAATGGATGGTGGCAGCATTTCGTCTTCTACTATCTACTCGTCTACTTCTATCTACTCTTCTACTTCTACCTATCTACACCTCTCCCTCCACCCCCTCTCTAAACTCCCACTTTCAACTAATGACCCTCCTCGCTCCTCCCACCTCTCTCCCTCTCACCCCCAAGCCCTCACTAATTACTTCACTATTCATTTCTTTCCTTTCGTTTTCTCTTATACGTTTGTGGCAATGATTCTGTATTCTAGAGTTCTCTCTAGAGTTTCGGGTAACTGATCAAGAGACGGCGCCTTGTAGTCTTAGCACCTAGGTAGTCGAATACCTAGGTTACAAGGTGTTGAACCAGAGAGGTTGCCTTAGGATCTCTGGGAGTGCTCTAGAATAGTTAGCTAACTGGGGACGGGATAACGGACTAGAGAGAGCTGTTTCCCCCGGCCTCGTTAGTTAACTGGGGGGGTGGAATAATGGACAAGATAGAGCTATTTCCCCCACCCCCCGTTACAAGAATGGTACTGGAGGTGGTGATGGTTGGGGTGAGAGTGGTACTGGAGGTGGTGATGGTTGGGATGAGAGTGGTACTGGAGGTGGTGATGGTTGGGATGAGAATGGTACTGGAGGTGGTGATGGTTGGGATGAGAGTAGTACTGGAGGCGGTGTTAGCTGGGATGAGAGTGGTACTGGAGATGGCGTTAGCTGGGATGACAGTGGTACTGGAGGTTGTGTTAGCTGGGGTGAGAGTGGTACTGGAGGTGGTGTTAGCTGGGATGAGAGTGGTACTGGAGGTGGTGTTAGCTGGGATGAGAGTGGTACTGGAGGTGGTGTTAGCTGGGATGAGAGTGATACTGGAGGTGGTGTTAGCTGGGATGAGAGTGGTACTGGAGGTGGTGTTAGGTGGGGTAAGAGTGGTACTGGAGGTGATGTTAGCTGGGATGAGAGTGGTACTGGAGGTGGTATTAGCTGGGATGAGAGTGGTACTGGAGGTGGTGTTAGCTGGGGTGAGAGTGGTACTGGAAGTGGTGATGGTTGGGATGAGAGTGGTACTGGAGGTGGTGTTAGCTGGGGTGAGAGTGGTACTGGAGGTGGTGTTAGCTGGGGTGAGAGTGGTACTGGAAGTGGTGATGGGTGGGATGAGAGTGGTACTGGAAGTGGTGTTAGCTGGGATGAGAGTGGTACTGGAGGTGGTGTTAGCTGGGATGAGAGTGGTACTGGAGGTGGTGATGGTTGGGATGAGAGTGGTACTGGATGTGGTGATGGTTGGGATGATAATGGTACTGGAGGTGGTGATGGTTGGGGTGAGAGTGGTACTGGAGGTGGTGATGGTTGGGATGAGAGTGGTACTGGAGGTGGTGATGGTTGGGATGAGAGTGGTACTGGAGGTGGTGATGGCTGGGATGAGAGTGGTACTGGAGGTGGTGTTAGCTGGGGTGAGAGTGGTACTGGAGGTGGTGATGGTTGGGATGATAATGGTACTGGGGGTGGAGATGGTTGGCATGAGAGTGGTGTGAGGGGATGGTTCACCAGCTCACTTACAATAGTGCTCTTATGCCTGTGGAGTCCAGTACACTTGCTAAGTGCACTTGTTAAGTACGCGGACCTAAGTTTGGTAACCATTACCCGAAACATCTTGTGTTTGGGCTCATGGGAGAGCCCCAGTCATCAGCATTCCAGAAATGTTACCCTGGCCGGGGTAGCACGTCTGTGGACAGAGATATAACAATAGCATCTTTTCACTGTAAGCTTTGAGGGACTCAAGATTTGCGCGGGAATCTTGGGAGGCCTGGGACAGCGTGGGCGAGCGTGGGCCTCCCGCTAGCTCCAGCATTGTCGTCATGGCAACGGCAGGCGTCCATCTTGAGCCGCCATGTTGGTCGGCCATTTTGGAGTGCCCTAGGGCCATGGTACACCGTCTCTGATTGGTTGAGAGGAGTAAGCCGCTGTGTGCCTCCCTTTGATTGGTTCTTTTGAGGCAGAGCCCGAGAAGCCGGTGTTCCTGCCCCAAGACATCATTCTGCTCCAGTCACCACCCCAGCCTGACGTCTCTCTCTTGCCCATTCGGCCAAATTGGGTAAGACGACGTCGTGATGACTGTCGCCTCAGCTCCCCCACTCCCGCCCCCACCAAGACCGCCAGCTGCACAGACAGAATCCAGCTGGAATCCTCGTTGAGGGGTAGATAGATAGGGAACGAGTGAGGGAAATCTTGGATCGTGGGAAATTTGCATACGAGGAGCAACAGACTCGTGGGTCCCCACTCCAGTGATTATAGACGTTCTAATTCCTGCTAGTGCTTTGTAACAGTCGAGGGGAACGGGGAAATTCGTGCCAAGTGTTCAGGGGGCAGTTTTCTCATAGAAATTCGTGGAAATCTCAAGTCAGTGTTTTGGCGCCAAAGTGATGGGAGTACTACGCTTGCTCGGGAGGGGGTAGGCTGCCACAGTCTACCATCCGCCACCTAGCGCGCCGCCACCTACACCACCTACCGCCACCTAGCGCGCCGCCACCTACTGCCACCTAGCGCGCCGCCACCTACACCACCTACCACCACCTATCGCGCCGCCACCTACACCACCTACCGCCACCTATCGCGCCGCCACCTACACCACCTACCACCACCTAGCGCGCCGCCACCTACACCACCTACCGCCACCTAGCGCGCCGCCACCTACACCACCTACCACCACCTAGCGCGCCGCCACCAACACCACCTACCACCACCTAGCGCGCCGCCACCTACACCACCTACCACCACCTAGCGCGCCGCCACCTACACCACCCCCCGCCACCTAGCGCGCCGCCACCTACACCACCTACTGCCACCTAGCGCGCCGCCACCAACACCACCTACCACCACCTAGCGCGCCGCCACCTACACCACCTACCACCACCTAGCGCGCCGCCACCTACACCACCCCCCGCCACCTAGCGCGCCGCCACCTACACCACCTACCACCACCTAGCGCGCCGCCACCTACACCACCTACCGCCACCTAGTGCGCCGCCACCTACACCACCTAGCGCGCCGCCACCTACACCACCTACCGCCACCTAGCGCGCCGCCACCTACACCACCTACCGCCACCTAGCGCGCCGCCACCTACACCACCTACCGCCACCTAGCGCGCCGCCACCTACACCACCTACCGCCACCTAGCGCGCCGCCACCTACACCACCTACTGCCACCTAGCGCGCCGCCACCTACACCACCTACTGCCACCTAGCGCGCCGCCACCTACACCACCTACAGCCACCTAGCGCGCCGCCACCTACACCACCTACTGCCACCTAGCGCGCCGCCACCTACACCACCTACCACCACCTAGCGCGCCGCCACCTACACCACCTACCGCCACCTAGCGCACCGCATCCTACACCACCTACCGCCACCTAGCGCGCCGCCACCTACACCACCTACCGCCACCTAGCGCGCCGCCACCTACACCACCTACTGCCACCTAGCGCGCCGCCACCTACACCACCTACCGCCACCTAGCGCGCCGCCACCTACACCACCTACCGCCACCTAGCGCGCCGCCACCTACACCACCTACCGCCACCTAGCGCGCCGCCACCAACACCACCTACTGCCACCTAGCGCGCCGCCACCTACACCACCTACCGCCACCTAGCGCGCCGCCACCTACACCACCTACCGCCACCTAGCGCGCCGCCACCTACACCACCTACCGCCACCTAGCGCGCCGCCACCTACACCACCTACTGCCACCTAGCGCGCCGCCACCTACACCACCCACCGCCACCTAGCGCGCCGCCACCTACACCACCTACCGCCACCTAGCGCGCCGCCACCTACACCACCTACCGCCACCTAGCGCGCCGCCACCTACACCACCTACCGCCACCTAGCGCGCCGCTACGTACACCACCTACCGCCACCTAGCGCGCCGCCACCTACACCACCTACCGCGCCGCCACCTACACTACCTACCGCTACCTAGCGCGCCGCCACCTACACCACCTAGCGCGCCGCCACCTACACCACCTAGCGCGCCGCCACCTACCGCCACCTAGCGCGCCGCCACCTACCGCCACCTAGCGCGCCGCCACCTACACCACCTACCGCCACCTAGCGCGCCACCACCTACACCACCTACCGCCACCTAGCGCGCCGCCACCTACACCACCTACTGCCACGTAGCGCGCCGCCACCTGCACCACCTACCGCCACCTAGCGCGCCGCCACCTACACCACCTACTGCCACCTAGCGCGCCGCCACCTACCGCCACCTAGCGCGCCGCCACCTACCGCCACCTAGCGCACCGCCACCTACACCACCTACCGCCACCTAGCGCGCCGCCACCTACACCACCTACCGCCACCTAGCGCGCCGCCACCTACACCACCTACTGCCACCTAGCGCGCCGCCACCTGCACCACCTAGCGCGCCGCCACCTACACCACCTACTGCCACCTAGCGCGCCGCCACCTACACCACCTACCGCCACCTAGCGCGCCGCCACCTACACCACCTACCGCCACCTAGCGCGCCGCCACCTACACCACCTACTGCCACCTAGCGCGCCGCCACCTGCACCACCTACCGCCACCTAGCGCGCCGCCACCTACACCACCTACTGCCACCTAGCGCGCCGCCACCTACACCACCTACTGCCACCTAGCGCGCCGCCACCTACACCACCTACAGCCACCAAGCGCGCCGCCACCTACCGCCCCCTAGCGCGCCGCCACCTACACCACCTACCGCCACCTAGCGCGCCGCCACCTACACCACATACCGCCACCTAGCGCGCCGCCACCTACACCACCTACCGCCACCTAGCGCGCCGCCACCTACACCACCTACCGCCATCTAGCGCGCCGCCACCTACACCACCTAGCGCGCCGCCACCTACACCACCTAGCGCGCCGCCACCTACACCACCTACCGCCACCTAGCGCGCCGCCACCTACACCACCTACCGCCACCTAGCGCGCCGCCACCTACACTACCTACCGCCACCTAGCGCGCCGCCACCTACACCACCTACCGCCACCTAGCGCGCCGCCACCTACACCACCCACCGCCACCTAGCGCGCCGCCACCTACCGCCACCTAGCGCGCCGCCACCTACACCACCTACCGCCACCTAGCGCGCCGCCACCTACACCACCTACCGCCACCTAGCGCGCCGCCACCTACACCACCCACCGCCACCTAGCGCGCCGCCACCTACACCACCTACCGCCACCTAGCGCGCCGCCACCTACATCACCTACCGCCACCTAGCGCGCCGCCACCTACACCACCTACTGCCACCTAGCGCGCCGCCACCTACACCACCTACTGCCACCTAGCGCGCCGCCACCTACACCACCTACCGCCACCTAGCGCGCCGCCACCTACCGCCACCTAGCGCGCCGCCACCTACACCACCTACCGCCACCTAGCGCGCCGCCACCTACACCACCTACTGCCACCTAGCGCGCCGCCACCTACACCACCTACTGCCACCTAGCGCGCCGCCACCTACACCACCTACCGCCACCTAGCGCGCCGCCACCTACACTACCTACCGCCACCTAGCGCGCCGCCACCTACACCACCTACCGCCACCTAGCGCGCCGCCACCTACACCACCCACCGCCACCTAGCGCGCCGCCACCTACACCACCTACCGCTACCTAGCGCGCCGCCACCTACACCACCTACCGCCACCTAGCGCGCCGCCACCTACACCACCTACCGCCACCTAGCGCGCCGCCACCTACACCACCTACTGCCACCTAGCGCGCCGCCACCTACACCACCTACTGCCACCTAGCGCGCCGCCACCTACACCACCTACCGTCAACTAGCGCGCCGCCACCTACACCACCTACCGCCACCTAGCGCGCCGCCACCTACACCACCTACCGTCACCTACCGCGCCGCCACCTACACCACCTACCGTCACCTAGCGCGCCGCCACCTACACCACCTACCGCCACCTAGCGCGCCGCCACCTACACCACCTACTGCCACCTAGCGCGCCGCCACCTACACCACCTACCGTCAACTAGCGCGCCGCAACCTACACCACCTACCGCCACCTAGCGCGCCGCCACCTACACCACCTACCGTCACCTACCGCGCCGCCACCTACACCACCTACCGTCACCTAGCGCGCCGCCACCTACACCACCTACCGCCACCTAGCGCGCCGCCACCTACACCACCTACTGCCACCTAGCGCGCCGCCACCTACACCACCTACCGTCAACTAGCGCGCCGCCACCTACACCACCTACCGCCACCTAGCGCGCCGCCACCTACACCACCTACCGTCACCTACCGCGCCGCCACCTACACCACCTACCGTCACCTAGCGCGCCGCCACCTACACCACCTACCGCCACCTAGCGCGCCGCCACCTACACCACCTACTGCCACCTAGCGCGCCGCCACCTACACCACCTACCGTCAACTAGCGCGCCGCAACCTACACCACCTACCGCCACCTAGCGCGCCGCCACCTACACCACCTACCGTCACCTACCGCGCCGCCACCTACACCACCTACCGTCACCTAGCGCGCCGCCACCTACACCACCTACCGCCACCTAGCGCGCCGCCACCTACACCACCTACTGCCACCTAGCGCGCCGCTACCTACACCACCTACTGCCACCTAGCGCGCCGCCACCTACACCACCTACCGTCACCTAGCGCCGCCACCTACACCACCTACCGTCACCTAGCACGCCGCCACCTACATCACCTACTGCCACCTAGCGCGCCGCCACCTATACCACCTACCGTCACCTAGCGCGCCGCCACCTACACCACCTACCGCCACCTAGCGCGCCGCCACCTACCGCCACCTAGCGCGACGCCACCTACCGCAACCTAGCGCGCCGCCACCTACCGCCACCTAGCGCGCCGCCACCTACACCACCTACCGTCACCTACCGCGCCGCCACCTACACCACCTACCGTCACCTACCGCGCCGCCACCTACACCACCTACCGCCACCTAGCGCGCCGCCACCTACCGTGCAGTGAGCCAGCCACCCGCCACCTAGCGCGCCGCCACCTACACCACCTACCGCCACCATATCGCCGCCACCTACTGCCACCTAGCGCGCCGCCACCTACCGCCACCTACTGCCACCTAGCGCGCCGCCACCTACACCACCTACCGCCACCTAGCGCGCCGCCACCTACACCACCTACCGTGCCGTGAGCCAGCCACCCGCCAGCAGGGTGCCTAAAGTACCGGCACTTGATTGACTGTGGGAAGAGAACCGTCATTTTAGAATAACGTAAACGTGGTGATTAACGTTCTTAATCACCTGAATTGGTCTGAGTATGGAAGCCTCGGACGGAATTCAGACCTTAATGTAAATTGGTGAACCAGTGTGAAAAGTTGCGTATTTAATTGATTAATTATTGATCTTGAGGATAGTAATTAATGACTCTAAGGGTAATCACGAGTGATTACCGTTCTCTTATCACTTTGGACATTGTAAATCGGAGTTTACCATCGTTGAATGATAGTAACCGATAACGTAAAGTAACGTAAATTAACGTAACGAGTAAAGAGATTAATCAGCTGTCTGGAAGTACAGGGATTAATGGGATTTACTCACTGAATGCTCGACGGGTAGAGTATTTATGTAATTTCCGCGTTACTAGGGACAGTTGTAAGAGTTAATAAATTAACGTAAATGTTACCTTGTTATTAAAGTAAATGTTACTTTGTCATTAACGTAAATCAATTGTTATTGATTGTTGATCGTCCGTGGGACGGAGTGTTAACGTAATATAAAGATTAATTCGAGGAAGGGTTGATGGAGTTGCCAGTGAACCCATTAGTCATTGTTGTCATTGACAGGCTACTGATATGAGTGCATTGCAACCGCTAGTGCAGGTGTGGACTGCACAGAGGTGTAGAACAGTTAGGAGGTTACTGGAGACGTGTCTCAGAACCAACTGTGTCATAGTTACAGCTGTGACTATAGATCTGTTATTGCCTGCTTGTTTGATTCCTCTGTGTTCACGCTAATGTTCGAGTTAGTTCATTATGCAGTCCGAGGGGCTGGTGTGTAGCTGTCATTGATAGTGTCACAGGAAGGATCTCCAGTAACGTCATTGATATTTCCTTTGTTTTTGTTGTAGTAGTTAGTACTTTATTGAATAAACTAAGTTGTTATGTTGAACACTGTCTGCGTTACACCCTCACATTTATATGGTTCTGTAAGTGTACTCTCACACTCCACTATTATATTGAAACTGATTCTTGAGTTTTGGCCCAAATATACGGCACCACACAATAATAAATTATTGTTGTGAGAGCCCAGGACCTACTCGTTAGATTCGCTTCGGCGAATGGCGAAGGTCGACGGCCGATAGTGGAGGGGATTTAAACTTTTTAGGGTCTCTGCGTTTGCCTAGTCAATTGTTCATAAATGGTCCCAGAGTGAGGAATGAGCTGCTTACTACACTGGTGTGTTAGCTAAGCAAGTCCTTCCTCAGGCGACCTAATTGAATATCACGACAGGAATAAAGGTTAAAAGAATTAAAGAAAATTTTTAGAAATCTTCAGAGTTCAATTCCTTACTATTCTATATTCCATATCCTCAAACTCTGACAATTGGTACTGGAGGTGGTGATGGTTGGGATGAGAGTGGTACTGGAGGAGGTGTTAACTGGGATGAGAGTGGTACTGGAGGTGGTGTTAGCAGGGGTGAGAGTGGTACTGGAGGTGGTGATGGTTGGGATGAGAGTGGTACTGGAGGTGGTGGTGGTTGGGGTGAGAGTGGTACTGGAGGTGGTGTTAGCTGGGATGAGAGTGGTACTGGAGGTGATGTTAGCTGGGATGAGAGTGGTACTGGAGGTGGTGATGGTTGGGATGAGAGTGGTACTGGAGGTGGTGGTGGTTGGGGTGAGAGTGGTACTGGAGGTGGTGTTAGCTGGGATGAGAGTGGTACTGGAGGTGGTGTTAGCTGGGGTGAGAGTGGTACTGGAGGTGGTGATGGTTGGGATGAGAGTGGTACTGGAGGTGGTGTTAGCTGGGGTGAGAGTGGTACTGGAGGTGGTGTTAGCTGGGATGAGAGTGGTACTGGAGGTGGTGTTGGCTGGGGTGAGAGTGGTACTGGAGGTGGTGTTAGCTGGGGTGAGAGTGGTACTGGAGGAGGTGTTAGCTGGGATGAGAGTGGTACTGGAGGTGGTGTTGGCTGGGGTGAGAGTGGTACTGGAGGTGGTGTTAGCTGGGGTGAGAGTGGTACTGGAGGTGGTGTTAGCTGGGATGAGAGTGGTACTGGAGGTGTTGTTGGCTGGGGTGAGAGTGGTACTGGAGGTGGTGTTAGCTGGGATGAGAGTGGTACTGGAGGTGGTGTTAGCTGGGGTGAGAGTGGTACTGGAGGTGGTGATGGTTGGGATGAGAGTGGTACTGGAGGTGGTGATGGTTGGGGTGAGAGTGGTACTGGAGGTGGTGTTAGCTGGGGTGAGAGTGGTACTGGAGGTGGTGTTGGCTGGGGTGAGAGTGGTACTGGAGGTGGTGTTAGCTGGGATGAGAGTGGTACTGGAGGTGGTGATGGTTGGGATGAGAGTGGTACTAGAGGTGGTGTTGGCTGGGGTGAGAGTGGTACTGGAGGTGGTGATGGTTGGGATGAGAGTGGTACTGGAGGTGGTGTTAGCTGGGTTGAGAGTGGTACTGGAGGTGGAGTTGGCTGGGGTGAGAGTGGTACTGGAGGTGGTGATGGTTGGGATGAGAGTGGTACTAGAGGTGGTGTTAGCTGGGTTGAGAGTGGTACTGGAGGTGGTGATGGTTGGGGTGAGAGTGGTACTGGAGGTGGTGTTAGCTGGGATGAGAGTGGTACTGGAGGTGGTGATGGTTGGGGTGAGAGTGGTACTGGAGGTGGTGTTAGCTGGGATGAGAGTGGTACTAGAGGTGGTGTTGGCTAGGATGAGAGTGGTACTGGAGGTGGTGTTAGCTGGGGTGAGAGTGGTACTGGAGGTGGTGATGGTTGGGATGAGAGTGGTACTGGAGGTGGTGTTAGCTGGGATGAGAGTGGTACTGGAGGTGGTGTTAGCTGGGGTGAGAGTGGTACTGGAGGTGGTGTTAGCTAGGATGAGAGTGGTACTGGAGGTGGTGTTAGCTGGGGTGAGAGTGGTACTGGAGTTGGTGATGGTTGGGATGAGAGTGGTACTGGAGGTGGTGTTAGCTGGGGTGAGAGTGGTACTGGAGGTGGCGTTAGCTAGGATGAGAGTGGTACTGGAGGTGGTGTTAGCTGGGGTGAGAGTGGTACTGGAGGTGGTGATGGTTGGGATGAGAGTGGTACTGGAGGTGGTGTTAGCTGGGATGAGAGTGGTACTGGAGGTGGTGTTAGCTGGGGTGAGAGTCGTACTGGAGGTGGTGTTGGCTGGGGTGAGAGTGGTACTGGAGGTGGTGTTAGCTGGGGTGAGAGTGGTACTGGAGGTGGTGTTAGCTGGGATGAGAGTGGTACTGGGGGTGGTGTTGGCTGGGGTGAGAGTGGTACTGGAGGTGGTGTTAGCTGGGGTGAGAGTGGTACTGGAGGTGGTGACGGTTGGGAGGAGAGTGGTACTGGAGGTGGTGTTAGCTGGGATGAGAGTGGTACTGGAGGTGGTGATGGTTGGGATGAGAGTGGTACTAGAGGTGGTGATGGTTGGGATGAGAGTGGTACTGGAGGTGGTGTTAGCTGGGATGAGAGTGGTACTGGAGGTGGTGATGGTTGGGATGAGAGTGGTACTGGAGGTGTTGATGGTTGGGGGTGATAGTGGTACAGGAGGTGGTGTTAGCTGGGATGAGAGTGGTACTGGAGGTGGTGTTAGCTGGGGTGAGAGTGGTACTGGAGGTGGTGTTGGCTGGGGTGAGAGTGGTACTGGAGGTGGTGTTAGCTGGGATGAGAGTGGTACTGGAGGTGGTGTTAGCTGGGATGAGTGTGGTACTGGAGATGGTGTTAGCTGGGGTGAGAGTGGTACTGGAGGTGGTGTTGGCTGGGGTGAGAGTGGTACTGGAGGTGGTGTTGGCTGGGGTGAGAGAGGTACTGGAGGTGGTGTTAGCTGGGGTGAGAGTGGTACTGGAGGTGGTGATGGTTGGGATGAGAGTGGTACTGGAGGTGGTGATGGTTGGGGTGAGAGTGGTACTGGAGGTGGTGTTGGCTGGGGTGAGAGTGGTACTGGAGGTGGTGTTAGCTGGGATGAGAGTGGTACTGGAGGTGGTGTTAGCTGGGGTGAGAGTGGTACTGGAGGTGGTGTTAGCTGGGATGAGAGTGGTACTGGAGGTGGTGATAGTTGGGATGAGAGTGGTACTGGAGGTGGTGATGGTTGGGGTGAGAGTGGTACTGAAGGTGGTGTTGGCTGGGGTGAGACTGGTACTGGAGGTGGTGATGGTTGGGATGAGAGTGGTACTGGAGGTGGTGATGGTTGGGGTGAGAGTGGTACTGGAGGTGGTGTTGGCTGGGGTGAGAGTGGTACTGGAGGTGGTGTTAGCTGGGATGAGAGTGGTACTGGTGGTGGTGATGGTTGGCATGAGAGTGGTACTGGAGGTGGTGATGGTTGGGATGAGAGTGGTACTGGAGGTGGTGTTAGCTGGGATGAGAGTGGTACTGGAGGTGGTGATGGTTGGGATGAGAGTGGTACTGGAGGTGGTGATGGTTGGGGTGAGAGTGGTACTGGAGGTGGTGTTGGCTGGAGTGAGAGTGGTACTGGAGGTGGTGTTAGCTGGGATGAGAGTGGTACTGGAGGTGGTGTTAGCTGGGGTGAGAGTGGTACTGGAGGTGGTGTTAGCTGGGATGAGAGTGGTACTGGAGGTGGTGATGGTTGGGATGAGAGTGGTACTGGAGGTGGTGTTAGCTGGGGTGAGAGTGGTACTGGAGGTGGTGATGGTTGGCATGAGAGTGGTACTGGAGGTGGTGATGGTTGGGATGAGAGTGGTACTGGAGGTGGTGATGGTTGGGATGAGAGTGGTACTGGAGGTGGTGATGGTTGGGATGAGAGTGGTACTGGAGGTGGTGATGGTTGGGATGAGAGTGGTACTGGAGGTGGTGTTAGCTGGGGTGAGAGTGGTACTGGAGGTGGTGATGGTTGGCATGAGAGTGGTACTGGAGGTGGTGATGGTTGGGATGAGAGTGGTACTGGAGGTGGTGTTAGCTGGGGTGAGAGTGGTACTGGAGGTGGTGATGGTTGGCATGAGAGTGGTACTGGAGGTGGTGATGGTTGGGGTGAGGGTGGTACTGGAGGTGGTGTTAGCTGGGATGAGAGTGGTACTGGAGGTGGTGATGGTTGGCATGAGAGTGGTACTGGAGGTAGTGTTAGCTGGGGTGAGAGTGGTACTGGAAGTGGTGATAATTGGGATGAGAGTGGTACTGGAGGTGGTGTTAGCTGGGATGAGAGTGGTACTGGAGGTGGTGATGGTTGGGATGAGAGTGGTACTGGAGGTGGTGATGGTTGGGGTGAGAGTGGTACTGGAGGTGGTGTTAGCTGGGATGAGAGTGGTACTGGAGGTGGTGTTAGCTGGGATGAGAGTGGTACTGGAGGTGGTGTTAGCTGGGATGAGAGTGGTACTGGAGGTGGTGTTAGCTGGGATGAGAGTGGTACTGGAGGTGGTGATAGTTGGGGTGAGAGTGGTACTGGAGGTGGTGTTAGCTGGGGTGAGAGTGGTACTGGAGGTGGTGATGGTTGGGATGAGAGTGGTACTGGAGGTGGTGATGGTTGGGGTGAGAGTGGTACTGGAGGTGGTGTTAGCTGGGATGAGAGTGGTACTGGAGGTGGTGTTTGCTGGGATGAGAGTGGTACTGGAGGTGGTGTTAGCTGGGATGAGAGTGGTACTGGAGGTGGTGATAGTTGGGGTGAGAGTGGTACTGGAGGTGGTGTTAGCTGGGGTGAGAGTGGTACTGGAGGTGGTGTTAGCTGGGATGAGAGTGGTACTGGAGGTGGTGATGGTTGGGATGAGAGTGGTACTGGAGGTGGTGTTAGCTGGGGTGAGAGTGGTACTGGAGGTGCTGTTATCTGGTATGAGAGTGGTACTGGAGGTGGTGTTGGCTGGGGTGAGAGTGGTACTGGAGGTGGTGATGGTTGGGATGAGAGTGGTACTGGAGGTGGTGTTGGCTGGGGTGAGAGTGGTACTGGAGGTGGTGATGGTTGGGGTGAGAGTGGTACTGGAGGTGGTGTTAGCTGGGGTGAGAGTGGTACTGGAGGTGGTGATGGTTGGGATGAGAGTGGTACTGGAGGTGGTGTTAGCTGGGGTGAGAGTGGTACTGGAGGTGGTGTTAGCTGGGATGAGAGTGGTACTAGAGGTGGTGTTAGCTGGGATGAGAGTGGTACTGGAGGTGGTGTTAGCTGGGGTGAGAGTGGTACTGGAGGTGGTGTTAGCTGGGATGAGAGTGGTACTAGAGGTGGTGTTAGCTGGGATGAGAGTGGTACTGGAGGTGGTGTTGGCTGGGGTGAGAGTGGTACTGGAGGTGGTGTTGGCTGGGGTGAGAGTGGTACTGGAGGTGGTGATGGTTGGGATGAGAGTGGTACTGGAGGTGGTGATGGTTGGGATGAGAGTGGTACTGGAGGTGGTGATGGTTGGGATGAGAGTGGTACTGGAGGTGGTGATGGTTCGGATGAGAGTGGTACTGGAGGTGTTGATGGTTGGGATGAGAGTGGTACTGGAGGTGGTGTTAGCTGGGGTGAGAGTGGTACTGGAGGTGGTGTTAGCTGGGATGAGAGTGGTACTGGAGGTGGTGTTAGCTGGGATGAGAGTGGTACTGGAGGTGGTGATGGTTGGGATGGGAGTGGTACTGGAGGTGGTGTTAGCTGGGATGAGAGTGGTACTGGAGGTGGTGTTAGCTGGGATGAGAGTGGTACTGGAGGTGGTGATGGTTGGGATGGGAGTGGTACTGGAGGTGGTGACGGTTGGGATGAGAGTGGTACTGGAGATGGTGATGGTTGGGAGGAGAGTGGTACTGGAGGTGGTGATGGTTGGGATGAGAGTGGTACTGGAGGTGGTGTTAGCTGGGATGAGAGTGGTACTGGAGGTGGTGTTAGCTGGGATGAGAGTGGTACTGGAGGTGGTGTTAGCTGGGATGAGAGTGGTACTAGAGGTGGTGTTAGCTGGGATGAGAGTGGTACTGGAGGTGGTGTTGGCTGGGGTGAGAGTGGTACTGGAGGTGGTGATGGTTGGGATGAGAGTGGTACTGGAGGTGGTGATAGTTGGGATGAGAGTGGTACTGGAGGTGGTGATGGTTGGGATGAGAGTGGTACTGGAGGTGGTGATGGTTCGGATGAGAGTGGTACTGGAAGTGTTGATGGTTGGGATGAGAGTGGTACTGGAGGTGGTGTTAGCTGGGGTGAGAGTGGTACTGGAGGTGGTGTTAGCTGGGATGAGAGTGGTACTGGAGGTGGTGTTAGCTGGGATGAGAGTGGTGCTGGAGGTGGTGATGGTTGGGATGGGAGTGGTACTGGAGGTGGTGACGGTTGGGATGAGAGTGGTACTGGAGATGGTGATGGTTGGGATGAGAGTGGTACTGGAGGTGGTGATGGCTGGGATGAGAGTGGTACTGGAGGTGGTGTTAGCTGGGATGAGAGTGGTACTGGAGGTGGTGTTAGCTGGGGTGAGAGTGGTATTGGAGGTGGTGTTAGCTGGGATGAGAGTGGTACTGGAGGTGGTGTTAGCTGGGATGAGAGTGGTACTGGAGGTGGTGATGGTTGGGATGGGAGTGGTACTGGAGGTGGTGACGGTTGGGATGAGAGTGGTACTGGAGATGGTGATGGTTGGGATGAGAGTGGTACTGGAGGTGGTGATGGTTGGGATGAGAGTGGTACTGGAGGTGGTGTTAGCTGGGATGAGAGTGGTACTGGAGGTGGTGTTAGCTGGGATGAGAGTGGTACTGGAGGTGGTGTTAGCTGGGATGAGAGTGGTACTGGAGGTGGTGATGGTTGGGATGAGAGTGGTACTGGAGGTGGTGTTTGCTGGGATGAGAGTGGTACTGGAGGTGGTGATGGTTGGGATGAGAGTGGTACTGGAGGTGGTGTTAGCTGGGATGAGAGTGGTACTGGAGGTGGTGTTAGCTGGGATGAGAGTGGTACTGGAGGTGGTGATGGTTGGGATGAGAGTGGTACTGGAGGTGGTGTTAGCTGGGATGAGAGTGGTACTGGAGGTGGTGTTAGCTGGGATGAGAGTGGTACTGGAGGTGGTGTTAGCTGTGGTGAGAGTGGTACTGGAGGTGGTGTTAGCTGGGATGAGAGTGGTACTGGAGGTGGTGTTAGCTGGGATGAGAGTGGTATTGGAGGTGGTGTTAGCTGGGATGAGAGTGGTACTGGAGGTGGTGATGGGTGGGATGAGAGTGGTACTGGAGGTGGTGTTAGCTTGAATTAGAGTGGTACTGGAGGTGGTGTTAGCTGGGGTGAGAGTGGTCCTGGAGGTGGTGTTAGCTGGGATGAGAGTGGTACTGGAGGTGGTGTTAGCTGGGGTGAGAGTGGTACTGGAGGTGGTGTTAGCTGGGGTGAGAGTGGTACTGGAGGTGGTGTTAGCTGGGATGAGAGTGGTACTGGAGGTAGTGTTAGCTGGGGTGAGAGTGGTACTGGAGGTGGTGTTAGCTGGGGTGAGAGTGGTACTGGAGGTGGTGTTAGCTGGGGTGAGAGTGGTACTGGAGGTGGTGTTAGCTGGGGTGAGAGTGGTACTGGAGGTGGTGTTAGCTGGGATGAGAGTGGTACTGGAGGTGGTGTTAGCTGGGATGAGAGTCGTACTGGAGGTGGTGTTAGCTGGGATGAGAGTGGTACTGGAGGTGGTGATGGTTGGGATGGGAGTGGTACTGGAGGTGGTGACGGTTGGGATGAGAGTGGTACTGGAGATGGTGATGGTTGGGATGAGAGTGGTACTGGAGGTGGTGATGGTTGGGATGAGAGTGGTACTGGAGGTGGTGTTAGCTGGGATGAGAGTGGTACTGGAGGTGGTGTTAGCTGGGATGAGAGTGGTACTGGAGGTGGTGTTAGCTGGGATGAGAGTGGTACTGGAGGTGGTGATGGTTGGGATGAGAGTGGTACTGGAGGTGGTGTTTGCTGGGATGAGAGTGGTACTGGAGGTGGTGATGGTTGGGATGAGAGTGGTACTGGAGGTGGTGTTAGCTGGGATGAGAGTGGTACTGGAGGTGGTGTTAGCTGGGATGAGAGTGGTACTGGAGGTGGTGATGGTTGGGATGAGAGTGGTAATGGAGGTGGTGTTAGCTGGGATGAGAGTGGTACTGGAGGTGGTGTTAGCTGGGATGAGAGTGGTACTGGAGGTGGTGTTAGCTGTGGTGAGAGTGGTACTGGAGGTGGTGTTAGCTGGGATGAGAGTGGTACTGGAGGTGGTGTTAGCTGGGATGAGAGTGGTACTGGAGGTGGTGTTAGCTGGGATGAGAGTGGTACTGGAGGTGGTGATGGGTGGGATGAGAGTGGTACTGGAGGTGGTGTTAGCTGGAATTAGAGTGGTACTGGAGGTGGTGTTAGCTAGGGTGAGAGTGGTCCTGGAGGTGGTGTTAGCTGGGGTGAGAGTGGTACTGGAGGTGGTGTTAGCTGGGATGAGAGTGGTACTGGAGGTGGTGTTAGCTGCGGTGAGAGTGGTACTGGAGGTGGTGTTAGCTGGGGTGAGAGTGGTACTGGAGGTGGTGTTAGCTGGGGTGAGAGTGGTACTGGAGGTGGTGTTAGCTGGGGTGAGAGTGGTACTGGAGGTGGTGTTAGCTGGGATGAGAGTGGTACTGGAGGTGGTGTTAGCTGCGGTGAGAGTGGTACTGGAGGTGGTGTTAGCTGGGGTGAGAGTGGTACTGGAGGTGGTGTTAGCTGGGGTGAGAGTGGTACTGGAGGTGGTGTTAGCTGGGGTGAGAGTGGTACTGGAGGTGGTGTTAGCTGGGATGAGAGTGGTACTGGAGGTGGTGTTAGCTGGGATGAGAGTCGTACTGGAGGTGGTGTTAGCTGGGATGAGAGTGGTACTGGAGGTGGTGTTAGCTGGGGTGAGAGTGGTACTGGAGGTGGTGTTAGCTGGGATGAGAGTGGTACTGGAGGTGGTGTTAGCTGGGGTGAGAGTGGTACTGGAGGTGGTGTTAGCTGGGGTGAGAGTGGTACTGGAGATGCGGCGTTAACACTGTTATCAGTCTCTGGCGGATGTGTCCATATCTGTGTGTGTGGTGACCTTCCACTCCTCTCAGTTGTCTTTTATGGCTCCACAGTGTGTTGAGGAACCTGAAGCTGGCCACTGTGTAGTGAACTACCAGGTTGTTGTGTTGTGTTGAGGAACCTGAAGCTGGTCACTGTGTAGTGAACTACCAGGTTGTTGTGTTGAGGAACCTGAAGCTGGCCACTGTGTAGTGAACTACCAGGTTGTTGTGTTGAGGAACCTGAAGCTGGCCACTGTGTAGTGAACTACCAGGTTGTTGTGTTGAGGAACCTGAAGCTGGCCACTGTGTAGTGAACTACCAGGTTGTTGTGTTGAGGAACCTGAAGCTGGCCACTGTGTAGTGAACTACCAGGTTGTTGTGTTGAGGAACCTGAAGCTGGTCACTGTGTAGTGAACTACCAGGTTGTTGTGTTGTGTTGAGGAACCTGAAGCTGGCCACTGTGTAGTGAACTACCAGGTTGTTGTGTTGTGGAACCTGAAGCTGGCCACTGTGTAGTGAACTACCAGGTTGTTGTGTTGAGGTACCTGAAGCTGGCAACTGTGTAGTGAACTACCAGGTTGTTGTGTTGAGGAACCTGAAGCTGGCCACTGTGTAGTGAACTACCAGGTTGTTGTGTTGTGTTGAGGAACCTGAAGCTGGCCACTGTGTAGTGAACTACCAGGTTGTTGTGTTGTGTTGAGGAACCTGAAGCTGGCCACTGTGTAGTGAACTACCAGGTTGTTGTGTTGTGTTGAGGAACCTGAAGCTGGCCACTGTGTTGTGAACTACCAGGTTGTTGTGTTGAGGAACCTGAAGCTGGCCACTGTGTAGTGAACTACCAGGTTGTTGTGTTGTGTTGAGGACCCTGAAGCTGGCCACTGTGTAGTGAACTACCAGGTTGTTGTGTTGTGTTGAGGAACCTGAAGCTGGTCACTGTGTAGTGAACTACCAGGTTGTTGTGTTGAGGAACCTGAAGCTGGCCACTGTGTAGTGAACTACCAGGTTGTTGTGTTGAGGAACCTGAAGCTGGCCACTGTGTAGTGAACTACCAGGTTGTTGTGTTGTGTTGAGGAACCTGAAGCTGGCCACTGTGTAGTGAACTACCAGGTTGTTGTGTTGTGTTGAGGAACCTGAAGCTGGCCACTGTGTAGTGAACTACCAGGTTGTTGTGTTGTGTTGAGGAACCTGAAGCTGGTCACTGTGTAGTGAACTACCAGGTTGTTGTGTTGAGGAACCTGAAGCTGGCCACTGTGTAGTGAACTACCAGGTTGTTGTGTTGAGGAACCTGAAGCTGGCCACTGTGTAGTGAACTACCAGGTTGTTGTGTTGTGTTGAGGAACCTGAAGCTGGTCACTGTGTAGTGAACTACCAGGTTGTTGTGTTGTGTTGAGGAACCTGAAGCTGGTCACTGTGTAGTGAACTACCAGGTTGTTGTGTTGAGGAACCTGAAGCTGGCCACTGTGTAGTGAACTACCAGGTTGTTGTGTTGAGGAACCTGAAGCTGGTCACTGTGTAGTGAACTACCAGGTTGTTGTGTTGAGGAACCTGAAGCTGGCCACTGTGTAGTGAACTACCAGGTTGTTGTGTTGAGGAACCTGAAGCTGGCCACTGTGTAGTGAACTACCAGGTTGTTGTGTTGTGTTGAGGAACCTGAAGCTGGTCACTGTGTAGTGAACTACCAGGTTGTTGTGTTGAGGAACCTGAAGCTGGCCACTGTGTAGTGAACTACCAGGTTGTTGTGTTGAGGAACCTGAAGCTGGCCACTGTGTAGTGAACT
Organism: Procambarus clarkii; assembly: GCF_040958095.1. Lineage (NCBI taxonomy): Eukaryota > Metazoa > Arthropoda > Malacostraca > Decapoda > Cambaridae > Procambarus > Procambarus clarkii. Next base: position 36,660,013 of record NC_091195.1, read on the forward strand.
ACCAGGTTGTTGTGTTGAGGAACCTGAAGCTGGTCACTGTGTAGTGAACTACCAGGTTGTTGTGTTGAGGAACCTGAAGCTGGCCACTGTGTAGTGAACTACCAGGTTGTTGTGTTGAGGAACCTGAAGCTGGTCACTGTGTAGTGAACTACCAGGTTGTTGTGTTGAGGAACCTGAAGCTGGCCACTGTGTAGTGAACTACCAGGTTGTTGTGTTGTGTTGAGGAACCTGAAGCTGGCCACTGTGTAGTGAACTACCAGGTTGTTGTGTTGAGGAACCTGAAGCTGGTCACTGTGTAGTGAACTACCAGGTTGTTGTGTTGAGGAACCTGAAGCTGGCCACTGTGTAGTGAACTACCAGGTTGTTGTGTTGAGGAACCTGAAGCTGGCCACTGTGTAGTGAACTACCAGGTTGTTGTGTTGTGTTGAGGAACCTGAAGCTGGCCACTGTGTAGTGAACTACCAGGTTGTTGTGTTGAGGAACCTGAAGCTGGCCACTGTGTAGTGAACTACCAGGTTGTTGTGTTGTGGAACCTGAAGCTGGTCACTGTGTAGTGAACTACCAGGTTGTTGTGTTGTGTTGAGGAACCTGAAGCTGGCCACTGTGTAGTGAACTACCAGGTTGTTGTGTTGTGTTGAGGAACCTGAAGCTGGCCACTGTGTAGTGAACTACCAGGTTGTTGTGTTGTGGAACCTGAAGCTGGCCACTGTGTAGTGAACTACCAGGTTGTTGTGTTGTGTTGTGGAACCTGAAGCTGGTCACTGTGTAGTGAACTACCAGGTTGTTGTGTTGTGTTGAGGAACCTGAAGCTGGTCACTGTGTAGTGAACTACCAGGTTGTTGTGTTGAGGAACCTGAAGCTGGCCACTGTGTAGTGAACTACCAGGTTGTTGTGTTGTGTTGAGGAACCTGAAGCTGGTCACTGTGTAGTGAACTACCAGGTTGTTGTGTTGAGGAACCTGAAGCTGGTCACTGTGTAGTGAACTACCAGGTTGTTGTGTTGAGGAACCTGAAGCTGGCCACTGTGTAGTGAACTACCAGGTTGTTGTGTTGAGGAACCTGAAGCTGGCCACTGTGTAGTGAACTACCAGGTTGTTGTGTTGAGGAACCTGAAGCTGGCCACTGTGTAGTGAACTACCAGGTTGTTGTGTTGAGGAACCTGAAGCTGGCCACTGTGTAGTGAACTACCAGGTTGTTGTGTTGTGTTGAGGAACCTGAAGCTGGCCACTGTGTAGTGAACTACCAGGTTGTTGTGTTGAGGGACCTGAAGCTGGCCACTGTGTAGTGAACTACCAGGTTGTTGTGTTGAGGAACCTGAAGCTGGCCACTGTGTAGTGAACTACCAGGTTGTTGTGTTGTGTTGAGGAACCTGAAGCTGGTCACTGTGTAGTGAACTACCAGGTTGTTGTGTTGTGGAACCTGAAGCTGGCCACTGTGTAGTGAACTACCAGGTTGTTGTGTTGTGGAACCTGAAGCTGGTCACTGTGTAGTGAACTACCAGGTTGTTGTGTTGAGGAACCTGAAGCTGGCCACTGTGTAGCGAACTACCAGGTTGTTGTGTTGAGGAACCTGAAGCTGGCCACTGTGTAGTGAACTACCAGGTTGTTGTGTTGTGTTGAGGAACCTGAAGCTGGTCACTGTGTAGTGAACTACCAGGTTGTTGTGTTGAGGAACCTGAAGCTGGCCACTGTGTAGTGAACTACCAGGTTGTTGTGTTGAGGAACCTGAAGCTGGCCACTGTGTAGTGAACTACCAGGTTGTTGTGTTGAGGAACCTGAAGCTGGTCACTGTGTAGTGAACTACCAGGTTGTTGTGTTGAGGAACCTGAAGCTGGCCACTGTGTAGTGAACTACCAGGTTGTTGTGTTGTGTTGAGGAACCTGAAGCTGGCCACTGTGTAGTGAACTACCAGGTTGTTGTGTTGAGGAACCTGAAGCTGGTCACTGTGTAGTGAACTACCAGGTTGTTGTGTTGAGGAACCTGAAGCTGGCCACTGTGTAGTGAACTACCAGGTTGTTGTGTTGTGTTGAGGAACCTGAAGCTGGCCACTGTGTAGTGAACTACCAGGTTGTTGTGTTGAGGAACCTGTAGCTGGTCACTGTGTAGTGAACTACCAGGTTGTTGTGTTGAGGAACCTGAAGCTGGCCACTGTGTAGTGAACTACCAGGTTGTTGTGTTGAGGAACCTGAAGCTGGCCACTGTGTAGTGAACTACCAGGTTGTTGTGTTGTGTTGAGGAACCTGAAGCTGGCCACTGTGTAGTGAACTACCAGGTTGTTGTGTTGAGGAACCTGAAGCTGGCCACTGTGTAGTGAACTACCAGGTTGTTGTGTTGTGTTGAGGAACCTGAAGCTGGCCACTGTGTAGTGAACTACCAGGTTGTTGTGTTGTGGAACCTGAAGCTGGCCACTGTGTAGTGAACTACCAGGTTGTTGTGTTGTGTTGTGGAACCTGAAGCTGGTCACTGTGTAGTGAACTACCAGGTTGTTGTGTTGTGTTGAGGAACCTGAAGCTGGTCACTGTGTAGTGAACTACCAGGTTGTTGTGTTGAGGAACCTGAAGCTGGCCACTGTGTAGTGAACTACCAGGTTGTTGTGTTGTGTTGAGGAACCTGAAGCTGGCCACTGTGTAGTGAACTACCAGGTTGTTGTGTTGTGTTGAGGAACCTGAAGCTGGCCACTGTGTAGTGAACTACCAGGTTGTTGTGTTGTGTTGAGGAACCTGAAGCTGGCCACTGTGTAGTGAACTACCAGGTTGTTGTGTTGAGGAACCTGAAGCTGGCCACTGTGTAGTGAACTACCAGGTTGTTGTGTTGTGTTGAGGAACCTGAAGCTGGCCACTGTGTAGTGAACTACCAGGTTGTTGTGTTGAGGAACCTGAAGCTGGTCACTGTGTAGTGAACTACCAGGTTGTTGTGTTGAGGAACCTGAAGCTGGCCACTGTGTAGTGAACTACCAGGTTGTTGTGTTGAGGAACCTGAAGCTGGCCACTGTGTAGTGAACTACCAGGTTGTTGTGTTGTGTTGAGGAACCTGAAGCTGGCCACTGTGTAGTGAACTACCAGGTTGTTGTGTTGAGGGACCTGAAGCTGGCCACTGTGTAGTGAACTACCAGGTTGTTGTGTTGAGGAACCTGAAGCTGGGCACTGTGTAGTGAACTACCAGGTTGTTGTGTTGTGTTGAGGAACCTGAAGCTGGTCACTGTGTAGTGAACTACCAGGTTGTTGTGTTGTGGAACCTGAAGATGGCCACTGTGTAGTGAACTACCAGGTTGTTGTGTTGTGAAACCTGAAGCTGGCCACTGTGTAGTGAACTACCAGGTTGTTGTGTTGTGTTGAGGAACCTGAAGCTGGCCACTGTGTAGTGAACTACCAGGTTGTTGTGTTGAGGAACCTGAAGCTGGCCACTGTGTAGTGAACTACCAGGTTGTTGTGTTGAGGAACCTGAAGCTGGTCACTGTGTAGTGAACTACCAGGTTGTTGTGTTGTGTTGAGGAACCTGAAGCTGGCCACTGTGTAGTGAACTACCAGGTTGTTGTGTTGTGTTGAGGAATCTGAAGCTGGCCACTGTGTAGTGAACTACCAGGTTGTTGTGTTGAGGAACCTGAAGCTGGCCACTGTGTAGTGAACTACCAGGTTGTTGTGTTGTGTTGAGGAACCTGAAGCTGGCCACTGTGTAGTGAACTACCAGGTTGTTGTGTTGTGTTGAGGAACCTGAAGCTGGCCACTGTGTAGTGAACTACCAGGTTGTTGTGTTGTGTTGAGGAACCTGAAGCTGGCCACTGTGTAGTGAACTACCAGGTTGTTGTGTTGTGTTGAGGAACCTGAAGCTGGTCACTGTGTAGTGAACTACCAGGTTGTTGTGTTGAGGAACCTGAAGCTGGCCACTGTGTAGTGAACTACCAGGTTGTTGTGTTGAGGAACCTGAAGCTGGCCACTGTGTAGTGAACTACCAGGTTGTTGTGTTGTGTTGAGGAACCTGAAGCTGGTCACTGTGTAGTGAACTACCAGGTTGTTGTGTTGTGTTGAGGAACCTGAAGCTGGTCACTGTGTAGTGAACTACCAGGTTGTTGTGTTGAGGAACCTGAAGCTGGCCACTGTGTAGTGAACTACCAGGTTGTTGTGTTGAGGAACCTGAAGCTGGTCACTGTGTAGTGAACTACCAGGTTGTTGTGTTGAGGAACCTGAAGCTGGCCACTGTGTAGTGAACTACCAGGTTGTTGTGTTGAGGAACCTGAAGCTGGCCACTGTGTAGTGAACTACCAGGTTGTTGTTGTGTTGAGGAACCTGAAGCTGGTCACTGTGTAGTGAACTACCAGGTTGTTGTGTTGAGGAACCTGAAGCTGGCCACTGTGTAGTGAACTACCAGGTTGTTGTGTTGAGGAACCTGAAGCTGGCCACTGTGTAGTGAACTACCAGGTTGTTGTGTTGAGGAACCTGAAGCTGGTCACTGTGTAGTGAACTACCAGGTTGTTGTGTTGAGGAACCTGAAGCTGGCCACTGTGTAGTGAACTACCAGGTTGTTGTGTTGTGTTGAGGAACCTGAAGCTGGCCACTGTGTAGTGAACTACCAGGTTGTTGTGTTGAGGAACCTGAAGCTGGCCACTGTGTAGTGAACTACCAGGTTGTTGTGTTGTGTTGAGGAACCTGAAGCTGGCCACTGTGTAGTGAACTACCAGGTTGTTGTGTTGAGGAACCTGAAGCTGGTCACTGTGTAGTGAACTACCAGGATTGTTGTGTTGAGGAACCTGAAGCTGGCCACTGTGTAGTGAACTACCAGGTTGTTGTGTTGAGGAACCTGAAGCTGGCCACTGTGTAGTGAACTACCAGGTTGTTGTGTTGTGTTGAGGAACCTGAAGCTGGCCACTGTGTAGTGAACTACCAGGTTGTTGTGTTGAGGAACCTGAAGCTGGCCACTGTGTAGTGAACTACCAGGTTGTTGTGTTGTGGAACCTGAAGCTGGTCACTGTGTAGTGAACTACCAGGTTGTTGTGTTGTGTTGAGGAACCTGAAGCTGGCCACTGTGTAGTGAACTACCAGGTTGTTGTGTTGTGTTGAGGAACCTGAAGCTGGCCACTGTGTAGTGAACTACCAGGTTGTTGTGTTGTGGAACCTGAAGCTGGCCACTGTGTAGTGAACTACCAGGTTGTTGTGTTGTGTTGTGGAACCTGAAGCTGGTCACTGTGTAGTGAACTACCAGGTTGTTGTGTTGTGTTGAGGAACCTGAAGCTGGTCACTGTGTAGTGAACTACCAGGTTGTTGTGTTGAGGAACCTGAAGCTGGCCACTGTGTAGTGAACTACCAGGTTGTTGTGTTGTGTTGAGGAACCTGAAGCTGGTCCACTGTGTAGTGAACTACCAGGTTGTTGTGTTGAGGAACCTGAAGCTGGTCACTGTGTAGTGAACTACCAGGTTGTTGTGTTGAGGAACCTGAAGCTGGTCACTGTGTAGTGAACTACCAGGTTGTTGTGTTGAGGAACCTGAAGCTGGCCACTGTGTAGTGAACTACCAGGTTGTTGTGTTGAGGAACCTGAAGCTGGCCACTGTGTAGTGAACTACCAGGTTGTTGTGTTGAGGAACCTGAAGCTGGCCACTGTGTAGTGAACTACCAGGTTGTTGTGTTGAGGAACCTGAAGCTGGCCACTGTGTAGTGAACTACCAGGTTGTTGTGTTGTGTTGAGGAACCTGAAGCTGGCCACTGTGTAGTGAACTACCAGGTTGTTGTGTTGAGGGAACCTGAAGCTGGCCACTGTGTAGTGAACTACCAGGTTGTTGTGTTGAGGAACCTGAAGCTGGCCACTGTGTAGTGAACTACCAGGTTGTTGTGTTGTGTTGAGGAACCTGAAGCTGGTCACTGTGTAGTGAACTACCAGGTTGTTGTGTTGTGGAACCTGAAGCTGGCCACTGTGTAGTGAACTACCAGGTTGTTGTGTTGTGGAACCTGAAGCTGGTCACTGTGTAGTGAACTACCAGGTTGTTGTGTTGAGGAACCTGAAGCTGGCCACTGTGTAGTGAACTACCAGGTTGTTGTGTTGAGGAACCTGAAGCTGGCCACTGTGTAGTGAACTACCAGGTTGTTGTGTTGTGTTGAGGAACCTGAAGCTGGTCACTGTGTAGTGAACTACCAGGTTGTTGTGTTGAGGAACCTGAAGCTGGCCACTGTGTAGTGAACTACCAGGTTGTTGTGTTGAGGAACCTGAAGCTGGCCACTGTGTAGTGAACTACCAGGTTGTTGTGTTGAGGAACCTGAAGCTGGTCACTGTGTAGTGAACTACCAGGTTGTTGTGTTGAGGAACCTGAAGCTGGCCACTGTGTAGTGAACTACCAGGTTGTTGTGTTGTGTTGAGGAACCTGAAGCTGGCCACTGTGTAGTGAACTACCAGGTTGTTGTGTTGAGGAACCTGAAGCTGGTCACTGTGTAGTGAACTACCAGGTTGTTGTGTTGAGGAACCTGAAGCTGGCCACTGTGTAGTGAACTACCAGGTTGTTGTGTTGTGTTGAGGAACCTGAAGCTGGCCACTGTGTAGTGAACTACCAGGTTGTTGTGTTGAGGAACCTGTAGCTGGTCACTGTGTAGTGAACTACCAGGTTGTTGTGTTGAGGAACCTGAAGCTGGCCACTGTGTAGTGAACTACCAGGTTGTTGTGTTGAGGAACCTGAAGCTGGTCACTGTGTAGTGAACTACCAGGTTGTTGTGTTGAGGAACCTGAAGCTGGCCACTGTGTAGTGAACTACCAGGTTGTTGTGTTGAGGAACCTGAAGCTGGCCACTGTGTAGTGAACTACCAGGTTGTTGTGTTGTGTTGAGGAACCTGAAGCTGGCCACTGTGTAGTGAACTACCAGGTTGTTGTGTTGAGGAACCTGAAGCTGGCCACTGTGTAGTGAACTACCAGGTTGTTGTGTTGTGTTGAGGAACCTGAAGCTGGCCACTGTGTAGTGAACGACCAGGTTGTTGTGTTGTGGAACCTGAAGCTGGCCACTGTGTAGTGAACTACCAGGTTGTTGTGTTGTGTTGTGGAACCTGAAGCTGGTCACTGTGTAGTGAACTACCAGGTTGTTGTGTTGTGTTGAGGAACCTGAAGCTGGTCACTGTGTAGTGAACTACCAGGTTGTTGTGTTGAGGAACCTGAAGCTGGCCACTGTGTAGTGAACTACCAGGTTGTTGTGTTGTGTTGAGGAACCTGAAGCTGGCCTCTGTGTAGTGAACTACCAGGTTGTTGTGTTGTGTTGAGGAACCTGAAGCTGGCCACTGTGTAGTGAACTACCAGGTTGTTGTGTTGTGTTGAGGAACCTGAAGCTGGCCACTGTGTAGTGAACTACCAGGTTGTTGTGTTGAGGAACCTGAAGCTGGCCACTGTGTAGCGAACTACCAGGTTGTTGTGTTGTGTTGAGGAACCTGAAGCTGGCCACTGTGTAGTGAACTACCAGGTTGTTGTGTTGAGGAACCTGAAGCTGGTCACTGTGTAGTGAACTACCAGGTTGTTGTGTTGAGGAACCTGAAGCTGGCCACTGTGTAGTGAACTACCAGGTTGTTGTGTTGAGGAACCTGAAGCTGGCCACTGTGTAGTGAACTACCAGGTTGTTGTGTTGTGTTGAGGAACCTGAAGCTGGCCACTGTGTAGTGAACTACCAGGTTGTTGTGTTGAGGGACCTGAAGCTGGCCACTGTGTAGTGAACTACCAGGTTGTTGTGTTGAGGAACCTGAAGCTGGCCACTGTGTAGTGAACTACCAGGTTGTTGTGTTGTGTTGAGGAACCTGAAGCTGGTCACTGTGTAGTGAACTACCAGGTTGTTGTGTTGTGGAACCTGAAGCTGGCCACTGTGTAGTGAACTACCAGGTTGTTGTGTTGTGGAACCTGAAGCTGGCCACTGTGTAGTGAACTACCAGGTTGTTGTGTTGTGTTGAGGAACCTGAAGCTGGCCACTGTGTAGTGAACTACCAGGTTGTTGTGTTGAGGAACCTGAAGCTGGCCATTGTGTAGTGAACTACCAGGTTGTTGTGTTGAGGAACCTGAAGCTGGTCACTGTGTAGTGAACTACCAGGTTGTTGTGTTGTGTTGAGGAACCTGAAGCTGGCCACTGTGTAGTGAACTACCAGGTTGTTGTGTTGTGTTGAGGAACCTGAAGCTGGCCACTGTGTAGTGAACTACCAGGTTGTTGTGTTGTGGAACCTGAAGCTGGCCACTGTGTAGTGAACTACCAGGTTGTTGTGTTGTGTTGTGGAACCTGAAGCTGGTCACTGTGTAGTGAACTACCAGGTTGTTATGTTGTGTTGAGGAACCTGAAGCTGGTCACTGTGTAGTGAACTACCAGGTTGTTGTGTTGAGGAACCTGAAGCTGGCCACTGTGTAGTGAACTACCAGGTTGTTGTGTTGTGTTGAGGAACCTGAAGCTGGCCACTGTGTAGTGAACTACCAGGTTGTTGTGTTGTGTTGAGGAACCTGAAGCTGGCCACTGTGTAGTGAACTACCAGGTTGTTGTGTTGTGTTGAGGAACCTGAAGCTGGCCACTGTGTAGTGAACTACCAGGTTGTTGTGTTGAGGAACCTGAAGCTGGCCACTGTGTAGCGAACTACCAGGTTGTTGTGTTGTGTTGAGGAACCTGAAGCTGGCCACTGTGTAGTGAACTACCAGGTTGTTGTGTTGAGGAACCTGAAGCTGGTCACTGTGTAGTGAACTACCAGGTTGTTGTGTTGAGGAACCTGAAGCTGGCCACTGTGTAGTGAACTACCAGGTTGTTGTGTTGAGGAACCTGAAGCTGGCCACTGTGTAGTGAACTACCAGGTTGTTGTGTTGTGTTGAGGAACCTGAAGCTGGCCACTGTGTAGTGAACTACCAGGTTGTTGTGTTGAGGGACCTGAAGCTGGCCACTGTGTAGTGAACTACCAGGTTGTTGTGTTGAGGAACCTGAAGCTGGCCACTGTGTAGTGAACTACCAGGTTGTTGTGTTGTGTTGAGGAACCTGAAGCTGGTCACTGTGTAGTGAACTACCAGGTTGTTGTGTTGTGGAACCTGAAGCTGGCCACTGTGTAGTGAACTACCAGGTTGTTGTGTTGTGGAACCTGAAGCTGGCCACTGTGTAGTGAACTACCAGGTTGTTGTGTTGTGTTGAGGAACCTGAAGCTGGCCACTGTGTAGTGAACTACCAGGTTGTTGTGTTGAGGAACCTGAAGCTGGCCACTGTGTAGTGAACTACCAGGTTGTTGTGTTGAGGAACCTGAAGCTGGTCACTGTGTAGTGAACTACCAGGTTGTTGTGTTGTGTTGAGGAACCTGAAGCTGGCCACTGTGTAGTGAACTACCAGGTTGTTGTGTTGTGTTGAGGAACCTGAAGCTGGCCACTGTGTAGTGAACTACCAGGTTGTTGTGTTGAGGAACCTGAAGCTGGCCACTGTGTAGTGAACTACCAGGTTGTTTTGTTGAGGAACCTGAAGCTGGCCACTGTGTAGTGAACTACCAGGTTGTTGTGTTGAGGAACCTGAAGCTGGCCACTGTGTAGTGAACTACCAGGTTGTTGTGTTGTGGAACCTGAAGCTGGTCACTGTGTAGTGAACTACCTGGTTGTTGTGTTGTGTTGAGGAACCTGAAGCTGGCCACTGTGTAGTGAACTACCAGGTTGTTGTGTTGTGTTGAGGAACCTGAAGCTGGTCACTGTGTAGTGAACTACCAGGTTGTTGTGTTGAGGAACCTGAAGCTGGCCACTGTGTAGTGAACTACCAGGTTGTTGTGTTGTGTTGAGGAACCTGAAGCTGGCCACTGTGTAGTGAACTACCAGGTTGTTGTGTTGTGTTGAGGAACCTGAAGCTGGCCACTGTGTAGTGAACTACCAGGTTGTTGTGTTGTGTTGAGGAACCTGAAGCTGGTCACTGTGTAGTGAACTACCAGGTTGTTGTGTTGAGGAACCTGAAGCTGGCCACTGTGTAGTGAACTACCAGGTTGTTGTGTTGTGTTGAGGAACCTGAAGCTGGTCACTGTGTAGTGAACTACCAGGTTGTTGTGTTGAGGAACCTGAAGCTGGCCACTGTGTAGTGAACTACCAGGTTGTTGTGTTGAGGACCCTGAAGCTGGTCACTGTGTAGTGAACTACCAGGTTGTTGTGTTGTGTTGAGGAACCTGAAGCTGGTCACTGTGTAGTGAACTACCAGGTTGTTGTGTTGTGTTGAGGAACCTGAAGCTGGCCACTGTGTAGTGAACTACCAGGTTGTTGTGTTGAGGAACCTGAAGCTGGCCACTGTGTAGTGAACTACCAGGTTGTTGTGTTGTGTTGAGGAACCTGAAGCTGGTCACTGTGTAGTGAACTACCAGGTTGTTGTGTTGTGTTGAGGAACCTGAAGCTGGTCACTGTGTAGTGAACTACCAGGTTGTTGTGTTGAGGAACCTGAAGCTGGCCACTGTGTAGTGAACTACCAGGTTGTTGTGTTGAGGAACCTGAAGCTGGTCACTGTGTAGTGAACTACCAGGTTGTTGTGTTGAGGAACCTGAAGCTGGCCACTGTGTAGTGAACTACCAGGTTGTTGTGTTGAGGAACCTGAAGCTGGCCACTGTGTAGTGAACTACCAGGTTGTTGTGTTGTGTTGAGGAACCTGAAGCTGGTCACTGTGTAGTGAACTACCAGGTTGTTGTGTTGAGGAACCTGAAGCTGGCCACTGTGTAGTGAACTACCAGGTTGTTGTGTTGAGGAACCTGAAGCTGGCCACTGTGTAGTGAACTACCAGGTTGTTGTGTTGAGGAACCTGAAGCTGGTCACTGTGTAGTGAACTACCAGGTTGTTGTGTTGAGGAACCTGAAGCTGGCCACTGTGTAGTGAACTACCAGGTTGTTGTGTTGTGTTGAGGAACCTGAAGCTGGCCACTGTGTAGTGAACTACCAGGTTGTTGTGTTGAGGAACCTGAAGCTGGTCACTGTGTAGTGAACTACCAGGTTGTTGTGTTGAGGAACCTGAAGCTGGCCACTGTGTAGTGAACTACCAGGTTGTTGTGTTGTGTTGAGGAACCTGAAGCTGGCCACTGTGTAGTGAACTACCAGGTTGTTGTGTTGAGGAACCTGAAGCTGGTCACTGTGTAGTGAACTACCAGATTGTTGTGTTGAGGAACCTGAAGCTGGCCACTGTGTAGTGAACTACCAGGTTGTTGTGTTGAGGAACCTGAAGCTGGCCACTGTGTAGTGAACTACCAGGTTGTTGTGTTGTGTTGAGGAACCTGAAGCTGGCCACTGTGTAGTGAACTACCAGGTTGTTGTGTTGAGGAACCTGAAGCTGGCCACTGTGTAGTGAACTACCAGGTTGTTGTGTTGTGGAACCTGAAGCTGGTCACTGTGTAGTGAACTACCAGGTTGTTGTGTTGTGTTGAGGAACCTGAAGCTGGCCACTGTGTAGTGAACTACCAGGTTGTTGTGTTGTGTTGAGGAACCTGAAGCTGGCCACTGTGTAGTGAACTACCAGGTTGTTGTGTTGTGGAACCTGAAGCTGGCCACTGTGTAGTGAACTACCAGGTTGTTGTGTTGAGGAACCTGAAGCTGGCCACTGTGTAGTGAACTACCAGGTTGTTGTGTTGTGTTGAGGAACCTGAAGCTGGCCACTGTGTAGTGAACTACCAGGTTGTTGTGTTGTGTTGAGGAACCTGAAGCTGGTCACTGTGTAGTGAACTACCAGGTTGTTGTGTTGAGGAACCTGAAGCTGGCCACTGTGTAGTGAACTACCAGGTTGTTGTGTTGTGTTGAGGAACCTGAAGCTGGTCACTGTGTAGTGAACTACCAGGTTGTTGTGTTGAGGAACCTGAAGCTGGTCACTGTGTAGTGAACTACCAGGTTGTTGTGTTGAGGAACCTGAAGCTGGTCACTGTGTAGTGAACTACCAGGTTGTTGTGTTGAGGAACCTGAAGCTGGCCACTGTGTAGTGAACTACCAGGTTGTTGTGTTGAGGAACCTGAAGCTGGCCACTGTGTAGTGAACTACCAGGTTGTTGTGTTGAGGAACCTGAAGCTGGCCACTGTGTAGTGAACTACCAGGTTGTTGTGTTGAGGAACCTGAAGCTGGCCACTGTGTAGTGAACTACCAGGTTGTTGTGTTATGTTGAGGAACCTGAAGCTGGCCACTGTGTAGTGAACTACCAGGTTGTTGTGTTGAGGGACCTGAAACTAGCCACTGTGTAGTGAACTACCAGGTTGTTGTGTTGAGGAACCTGAAGCTGGCCACTGTGTAGTGAACTACCAGGTTGTTGTGTTGTGTTGAGGAACCTGAAGCTTGTCACTGTGTAGTGAACTACCAGGTTGTTGTGTTGTGGAACCTGAAGCTGGCCACTGTGTAGTGAACTACCAGGTTGTTGTGTTGTGGAACCTGAAGCTGGTCACTGTGTAGTGAACTACCAGGTTGTTGTGTTGAGGAACCTGAAGCTGGCCACTGTGTAGTGAACTACCAGGTTGTTGTGTTGAGGAACCTGAAGCTGGCCACTGTGTAGTGAACTACCAGGTTGTTGTGTTGTGTTGAGGAACCTGAAGCTGGTCACTGTGTAGTGAGCTACCAGGTTGTTGTGTTGAGGAACCTGAAGCTGGCCACTGTGTAGTGAACTACCAGGTTGTTGTGTTGAGGAACCTGAAGCTGGCCACTGTGTAGTGAACTACCAGGTTGTTGTGTTGAGGAACCTGAAGCTGGTCACTGTGTAGTGAACTACCAGGTTGTTGTGTTGAGGAACCTGAAGCTGGCCACTGTGTAGTGAACTACCAGGTTGTTGTGTTGTGTTGAGGAACCTGAAGCTGGCCACTGTGTAGTGAACTACCAGGTTGTTGTGTTGAGGAACCTGAAGCTGGTCACTGTGTAGTGAACTACCAGGTTGTTGTGTTGAGGAACCTGAAGCTGACCACTGTGTAGTGAACTACCAGGTTGTTGTGTTGTGTTGAGGAACCTGAAGCTGGCCACTGTGTAGTGAACTACCAGGTTGTTGTGTTGAGGAACCTGTAGCTGGTCACTGTGTAGTGAACAACCAGGTTGTTGTGTTGAGGAACCTGAAGCTGGCCACTGTGTAGTGAACTACCAGGTTGTTGTGTTGAGGAACCTGAAGCTGGTCACTGTGTAGTGAACTACCAGGTTGTTGTGTTGAGGAACCTGAAGCTGGCCACTGTGTAGTGAACTACCAGGTTGTTGTGTTGAGGAACCTGAAGCTGGCCACTGTGTAGTGAACTACCAGGTTGTTGTGTTGTGTTGAGGAACCTGAAGCTGGCCACTGTGTAGTGAACTACCAGGTTGTTGTGTTGAGGAATCTGAAGCTGGCCACTGTGTAGTGAACTACCAGGTTGTTGTGTTGTGTTGAGGAACCTGAAGCTGGCCACTGTGTAGTGAACTACCAGGTTGTTGTGTTGTGGAACCTGAAGCTGGCCACTGTGTAGTGAACTACCAGGTTGTTGTGTTGTGTTGTGGAACCTGAAGCTGGTCACTGTGTAGTGAACTACCAGGTTGTTGTGTTGTGTTGAGGAACCTGAAGCTGGTCACTGTGTAGTGAACTACCAGGTTGTTGTGTTGAGGAACCTGAAGCTGGCCACTGTGTAGTGAACTACCAGGTTGTTGTGTTGTGTTGAGGAACCTGAAGCTGGCCACTGTGTAGTGAACTACCAGGTTGTTGTGTTGTGTTGAGGAACCTGAAGCTGGCCACTGTGTAGTGAACTACCAGGTTGTTGTGTTGTGTTGAGGAACCTGAAGCTGGCCACTGTGTAGTGAACTACCAGGTTGTTGTGTTGAGGAACCTGAAGCTGGCCACTGTGTAGCGAACTACCAGGTTGTTGTGTTGTGTTGAGGAACCTGAAGCTGGCCACTGTGTAGTGAACTACCAGGTTGTTGTGTTGAGGAACCTGAAGCTGGTCACTGTGTAGTGAACTACCAGGTTGTTGTGTTGAGGAACCTGAAGCTGGCCACTGTGTAGTGAACTACCAGGTTGTTGTGTTGAGGAACCTGAAGCTGGCCACTGTGTAGTGAACTACCAGGTTGTTGTGTTGTGTTGAGGAACCTGAAGCTGGCCACTGTGTAGTGAACTACCAGGTTGTTGTGTTGAGGGACCTAAAGCTGGCCACTGTGTAGTGAACTACCAGGTTGTTGTGTTGAGGAACCTGAAGCTGGCCACTGTGTAGTGAACTACCAGGTTGTTGTGTTGTGTTGAGGAACCTGAAGCTGGTCACTGTGTAGTGAACTACCAGGTTGTTGTGTTGTGGAACCTGAAGCTGGCCACTGTGTAGTGAACTACCAGGTTGTTGTGTTGTGGAACCTGAAGCTGGCCACTGTGTAGTGAACTACCAGGTTGTTGTGTTGTGTTGAGGAACCTGAAGCTGGCCACTGTGTAGTGAACTACCAGGTTGTAGTGTCGAGGAACCTGAAGCTGGCCACTGTGTAGTGAACTACCAGGTTGTTGTGTTGAGGAACCTGAAGCTGGTCACTGTGTAGTGAACTACCAGGTTGTTGTGTTGTGTTGAGGAACCTGAAGCTGGCCACTGTGTAGTGAACTACCAGGTTGTTGTGTTGTGTTGAGGAACCTGAAGCTGGCCACTGTGTAGTGAACTACCAGGTTGTTGTGTTGAGGAACCTGAAGCTGGCCACTGTGTAGTGAACTACCAGGTTGTTTTGTTGAGGAACCTGAAGCTGGCCACTGTGTAGTGAACTACCAGGTTGTTGTGTTGAGGAACCTGAAGCTGGCCACTGTGTAGTGAACTACCAGGTTGTTGTGTTGTGGAACCTGAAGCTGGTCACTGTGTAGTGAACTACCTGGTTGTTGTGTTGTGTTGAGGAACCTGAAGCTGGCCACTGTGTAGTGAACTACCAGGTTGTTGTGTTGTGTTGAGGAACCTGAAGCTGGTCACTGTGTAGTGAACTACCAGGTTGTTGTGTTGAGGAACCTGAAGCTGGCCACTGTGTAGTGAACTACCAGGTTGTTGTGTTGAGGAACCTGAAGCTGGTCACTGTGTAGTGAACTACCAGGTTGTTGTGTTGTGGAACCTGAAGCTGGCCACTGTGTAGTGAACTACCAGGTTGTTGTGTTGTGTTGAGGAACCTGAAGCTGGCCACTGTGTAGTGAACTACCATGTTGTTGTGTTGAGGAACCTGAAGCTGGCCACTGTGTAGTGAACTACCAGGTTGTTGTGTTGTGTTGTGTTGAGGAACCTGAAGCTGTCCACTGTGTAGTGAACTACTAGGTTGTTGTGTTGAGGAACCTGAAGCTGGCCACTGTGTAGTGAACTACCAGGTTGTTGTGTTGAGGAACCTGAAGCTGGCCACTGTGTAGTGAACTACCAGGTTGTTGTGTTGTGTTGAGGAACCTGAAGCTGGCCACTGTGTAGTGAACTACCAGGTTGTTGTGTTGAGGAACCTGAAGCTGGCCACTGTGTAGTGAACTACCAGGTTGTTTTGTTGAGGAACCTGAAGCTGGCCACTGTGTAGTGAACTACCTGGTTGTTGTGTTGAGGAACCTGAAGCTGGCCACTGTGTAGTGAACTACCAGGTTGTTGTGTTGTGTTGAGGAACCTGAAGCTGGCCACTGTGTAGTGAACTACCAGGTTGTTGTGTTGAGGAACCTGAAGCTGGTCACTGTGTAGTGAACTACCAGGTTGTTGTGTTGAGGAACCTGAAGCTGGCCACTGTGTAGTGAACTACCAGGTTGTTGTGTTGTGTTGAGGAACCTGAAGCTGGCCACTGTGTAGTGAACTACCAGGTTGTTGTGTTGAGGAACCTGAAGCTGGTCACTGTGTAGTGAACTACCAGGTTGTTGTGTTGAGGAACCTGAAGCTGGTCACTGTGTAGTGAACTACCAGGTTGTTGTGTTGAGGAACCTGAAGCTGGCCACTGTGTAGTGAACTACCAGGTTGTTGTGTTGTGTTGAGGGACCTGAAGCTGGCCACTGTGTAGTGAACTACCAGGTTGTTGTGTTGAGGAACCTGAAGCTGGTCACTGTGTAGTGAACTACCAGGTTGTTGTGTTGAGGAACCTGAAGCTGGCCACTGTGTAGTGAACTACCAGGTTGTTGTGTTGAGGAACCTGAAGCTGGCCACTGTGTAGTGAACTACCAGGTTGTTGTGTTGAGGAACCTGAAGCTGGCCACTGTGTAGTGAACTACCAGGTTGTTGTGTTGAGGAACCTGAAGCTGGTCACTGTGTAGTGAACTACCAGGTTGTTGTGTTGAGGAACCTGAAGCTGGCCACTGTGTAGTGAACTACCAGGTTGTTGTGTTGAGGAACCTGAAGCTGGCCACTGTGTAGTGAACTACCAGGTTGTTGTGTTGAGGAACCTGAAGCTGGTCACTGTGTAGTGAACTACCAGGTTGTTGTGTTGTGTTGAGGAACCTGAAGCTGGCCACTGTGTAGTGAACTACCAGGTTGTTGTGTTGTGTTGAGGAACCTGAAGCTGGTCACTGTGTAGTGAACTACCAGGTTGTTGTGTTGAGGAACCTGAAGCTGGTCACTGTGTAGTGAACTACCAGGTTGTTGTGTTGAGGAACCTGAAGCTGGCCACTGTGTAGTGAACTACCAGGTTGTTGTGTTGTGTTGAGGAACCTGAAGCTGGCCACTGTGTAGTGAACTACCAGGTTGTTGTGTTACGTTAACCTTTCCCTGCTATATGGTGGACTGGCAGGTGTGTGGACAGTGTTGTAGTGAAGTTATCAGTGAAGATAGTGTTAAGTGTAACTTTCCCTGCTGTATGGTGGACTGGCAGGTGTGTGGACAGTGTTGTAGTGAAGTTATCAGTGAAGACAGTGTTAAGTGTAACTTTCCCTGCTGTATGGTGGACTGACAGGTGTGTGGACAGTGTTGTAGTGAAGTTATCAGGGAAGACAGTGTTAAGTGTAACTTTCCCTGCAGTATGGTGGACTGGCAGGTGTGTGGCCAGTGTTGTAGTGAAGTTATCAGTGAAGATAGTGTTAAGTGTAACTTTCCCTGCTGTATGGTGGACTGGCAGGTGTGTGGACAGTGTTGTAGTGAAGTTATCAGTGAAGAAAGTGTTAAGTGTACCTTTCCCTGCTGTATGGTGGACTGGCAGGTGTGTGGACAGTGTTGTAGTGAAGTTATCAGGGAAGACAGTGTTAAGTGTAACTTTCCCTGCAGTATGGTGGACTGGCAGGTGTGTGGCCAGTGTTGTAGTGAAGTTATCAGTGAAGATAGTGTTAAGTGTAACTTTCCCTGCTGTATGGTGGACTGGCAGGTGTGTGGACAGTGTTGTAGTGAAGTTATCAGTGAAGAAAGTGTTAAGTGTACCTTTCCCTGCTGTATGGTGGACTGGCAGGTGTGTGGACAGTGTTGTAGTGAAGTTATCAGTGAAGAAAGTGTTAAGTGTAACTTTCCCTGCTGTATGGTGGACTGGCAGGTGTGTGGACAGTGTTGTAGTGAAGTTATGGAGGAAAATATTGTTAAGTAACTCACATATTTATATTTATCGTCATTGTTTAAGTTACTGGCAGTAAATTTATTTGAAATGGTTTTATAATTTACTAGTAGGGACACCCGGTGGAGCCCGGGTCTCTCTGTCTCTCTCTCTCACAATTAACTGTCTCTCCCTTCTCCCCGTTTCTCTCTCTTTCTCTTTCCCCCCTCTCTCTTGCTCTCCCCCTCTCTCCCTCTACCTACACCTCTCTACCCTCTCTCTCTCCCTCTCTCTCTCTCTCTCTCTCTCTCTCTCTCTCTCTCTCTCTCTCTCTCTCTCTCTCTCTCTCTCTCTCTCTCTCTCTCTCTCTCTCTCTCTCTCTCTCTCTCTCTCTCTCTCAGAAGGAAGGAAGAAGCAAGACTGTTGCTAGTTCAGAAGGAAGACTGTTGCTAGTTCAGAAGGAAGACTGTTGCTAGTTCAGAAGGAAGACTGTTGCTAGTTCAGAAGGAAGACTGGTGCTAGTTCAGAAGGAAGACTGTTGCTAGTTCAGAAGGAAGACTGTTGCTAGTTCAGAAGGAAGACTGGTGCTAGTTCAGAAGGAAGACTGTTGCTAGTTCAGAAGGAAGACTGTTGCTAGTTCAGAAGGAAGACTGGTGCTAGTTCAGAAGGAAGACTGTTGCTAGTTCAGAAGCAAGACTGTTGCTAGTTCAGAAAGAAGACTGTTGCTAGTTCAGAAGGAAGACTGGTGCTAGTTCAGAAGGAAGACTGTTGCTAGTTCAGAAGGAAGACTGTTGCTAGTTCAGAAGGAAGACTGGTGCTAGTTCAGAAGGAAGACTGTTGCTAGTTCAGAAGGAAGACTGTTGCTAGTTCAGAAGGAAGACTGTTGCTAGTTCAGAAGGAAGACTGTTGCTAGTTCAGAAGGAAGACTGTTGCTAGTTCAGGAGGAAGACTGTTGCTAGTTCAGAAGGAAGACTGTTGCTAGTTCAGAAGGAAGACTGTTGCTAGTTCAGAAGGAAGACTGGTGCTAGTTCAGAAGGAAGACTGTTGCTAGTTCAGGAGGAAGACTGGTGCTAGTTCAGAAGGAAGACTGGTGCTAGTTCAGAAGGAAGACTGTTGCTAGTTCAGGAGGAAGACTGTTGCTAGTTCAGAAGGAAGACTGTTGCTAGTTCAGAAGGAAGACTGGTGCTAGTTCAGAAGGAAGACTGTTGCTAGTTCAGAAGCAAGACTGTTGCTAGTTCAGAAGGAAGACTGTTGCTAGTTCAGAAGGAAGACTGGTGCTAGTTCAGAAGGAAGACTGTTGCTAGTTCAGAAGGAAGACTGTTGCTAGTTCAGAAGCAAGACTGTTGCTAGTTCAGAAGGAAGACTGTTGCTAGTTCAGAAGGAAGACTGGTGCTAGTTCAGAAGGAAGACTGTTGCTAGTTCAGAAGGAAGACTGTTGCTAGTTCAGAAGGAAGACTGTTGCTAGTTCAGAAGGAAGACTGTTGCTAGTTCAGAAGGAAGACTGTTGCTAGTTCAGAAGGAAGACTGTTGCTAGTTCAGAAGGAAGACAGGTTATTCAAGTTACTTGAAAGACTGGAAGTTTCAGTTTAGTACATAAATATATTGAATAAAGGTAAGAGTATTCTGGGATATATTTCTAGATGTTGTAGCACCAATATATCTAATAGAATTGTTCACCTTGCTCCTGCCCTTGTTGAGCCCCAGTTGGATTATACTGTTCATTGTTGGTCTCTGTATTACAGAATGAACATAAGTTCACTTGGTCTTGTTCAGAGAATAATAACAATCAATAACAGGAATTAGAAACCTCCTTTATGAAGAGAGATTAAGAAAAATTAAATTCACATTCTCTATAAAGTCGACGAATAAGGGGCGAGATTATTGAAATATATAAATAGATAGATGGGATATAAATAAGGTTTTAAATACAAAAAATTAAGGTAACACTGGATATAAATTGGACAAGTTTATATTCATGAAAGACGTGTGTCAATGTTCGTATGGAAACGGTTGTTGATTTATGTACAAATTATCAGGTAAGACAATAGGTGTGGGATCGGCGGATTGTTTCAAGCGTAGGTTAGACACACGTGAATGAGTTTGGGAGAATATAAATGGGAGCGGTGTGGTAAGGAAGAATGGGTGCTATGCAGTTCATGTTATTCTTATGTTGTTATATAGTACTATGTGAGATACCCCAGATCAGTATCTGTGTCTGTCTCTCTCTCTGCGTGTTTACTTATGTGTCTTCCTCTTTCTCTGTATTGACCTAGTTGTGCTTGTGGGGGTTGAGCTCTGCTCTTTCCGCCCGCCTCTCAACTGTCAATCACTCAACTGTTACTACCTAACTAACTCCCCCCCCCCCCCCCCACACACACACCCAAGCAGCAGCCAGCAACAGTCGTCTAACTCCCAAGTACCTATTTACTGCTAGGTAGCCCCCATATACGCCTCTAGGCGGCGCCTTTATGTGCCTCTAGGCGGCCCCTTTATGTGCCTCTAGGCGGCCCTTTATGTGCCTCTAGGCGGCCCTTTATGTGCCTCTAGGCGGCCCTTTATGTGCCTCTAGGCGGCCCTTTATGTGCCTCTAGGCGGCCCCTTTATGTGCCTCTAGGTGGCCCTTTATGTGCCTCCAGGCGGCCCCTTTATGTGCCTCTAGGCGCCCTTTTATGTACCTCTAGGCGGCGCCTTTATGTGCCTCTAGGCGGCCCTTTATGTGCCTCTAGGCGCCCTTTTATGTGCCTCTAGGCGGCGCCTTTATGTGCCTCTAGGCGGCCCTTTATGTGCCTCTAGGCGGCCCTTTATGTGCCTCTGGGCGGCCTTTTATGTGCCTCTAGGCGCCCCTTTATGTGCCTCTAGGCGGCCCCTTTATGTGCCTCTAGGCGCCCTTTTATGTGCCTCTAGGCGGTCCCTTTATGTGCCTCTAGGCGCCCCTTTATGTGCCTCTAGGCGGCCCCTTTATGTGCCTCTAGGCGCCCTTTTATGTACCTCTAGGCGGCCCCTTTATGTGCCCCTAGGTGGCCCTTTATGTGCCTCTAGGCGGCCCCTTTATGTACCTCTAGGCGGCCCCTTTATGTGCCTCTAGGCGGCGCTTTATGTGCCTCTAGGTGGCCCTTTATGTGCCCCTAGGTGGCCCTTTATGTGCCTCTAGGTGGCCCCTTTATGTGCCTCTAGACTGCCCCTTTATGCGCCTCTAGACGGCCCCTTGATGTACCTCTAGGCGGCCCCTTTATGTGCCCCTAGGTGGCCCTTTATGTGCCTCTAGGCGGCCCCTTTATGTACCTCTAGGCGGCCCCTTTATGTGCCTCTAGGCGGCCCTTTATGTGCCTCTAGGTGGCCCCTTTATGTGCCTCTAGGCGGCCCTTTAAGTGCCTCTAGGTGGCCCCTTTATGTGCCCCTAGGTGGCCCTTTATGTGCCTCTAGGTGGCCCCTTTATGTGTCTCTAGGCGGCCCATTTATGTGCCTCTAGGCGGCCCCTTTATGTGCCTCTAGGCGGCCCTTTATGTGTCTCTAGGCGGCCCCTTTATGTGCCTCTAGGCGGCCCCTTTATGAACCTCTAGGCGGCCCCTTTATGTGCCTCAAGGCGCCCTTTTATGTGCCTCTAGGCGGCCCCTTTATGTGCCCCTAGGTGGCCCTTTATGTGCCTCTAGGTGGCCCCTTTATGTGCCTCTAGACTGCCCCTTTATGCGCCTCTAGGTGGACCCTTTATTCGCCTCTAGGCGGCCCCTTTATGCGCCTCTAGACTGCCCCTTTATGTGCCTCTAGGTGGCCCGTTATGTGTCTCTAGGCGGCCCCTTTATGCGCCTCTAGACTGCCCCTTTATGTGCCTCTAGGTGGCCCGTTATGAGTCTCTAGGCGGCCCGTTATGTGTCTCTAGGCGGCCCCTTTATGTGCCTCTAGGTGGCCCCTTTATGTGCCTCTAGGCAGGCCTTTATGTGCCTCTAGGCGGCCCCTTTATGCGCCTCTAGACTGCCCCTTTATGCGCCTCTAGGTGGACCCTTTATGCGCCTCTAGGCGGCCCCTTTATGCGCCTCTAGACTGCCCCTTTATGTGCCTCTAGGCGGCCCCTTTATGCGCCTCTAGACTGCCCCTTTATGTGCCTCTAGGCGGCCCTTTCATGTGCCTCAAGCCGGCCTCTTTATGCGCCTCTAGACTGCCCCTTTATGTGCCTCTAGGCGGCCCTTTCATGTGCCTCAAGCCGGCCTCTTTATGTGCCTCTAGGCGGCCTGTTCATGTGCCTCTAGGCGGCCCCTTTATGTACCTCTAGGCGGCCCCTTTACGTGTCTCTAGGCGGCCCTTTATGTGCCTCTAGGCGGCCCTTTATGTGCCTCAAGCCGGCCTCTTTATGTGCCTCTAGGCGGCCCTTTATGTGCCTCTAGGCGGCCTGTTCATGTGCCTCTAGGCGGCCCCTTTATGTACCTCTAGGCGGCCCCTTTATGTACCTCTATTTAGCCCTTTTATGTACCTCTAGGCGGCCTTTTTATGTGCCTCTAGGCGGCCTTTTTATGTGCCTCTAGGCGGCCTCTTTATGTACCTCTCGGGGGCCCCTTTATGTACCTGTAGGTGGCCCCTTTATGTACCTGTAGGCGGTCCCTTATGTACCTGTATGTGGCCCCTTTATGTACCTCTAGGTGGCCCGTTATGTGTCTCTAGGCGGCCCCTTTATGTGCCTCTAGGCGGCCCTTTATGTGCCTCTAGGCGGGCCTTTATGTGCCTCTAGGCGGCCCTTTATGTGCCTCATGGCGGCCCTTTATGTGCATCTAGGCGGCTCCTTTATGTGCCTCTAGGCCGCTCCTTTATGTGCCTCTAGGCGGCCCTTTATGTGCCTCTAGGCGGCTCCTTTATGTGCCTCTAGGCCGCTCCTTTATGTGCCTCTAGGCGGCCCTTTATGTGCCTCTAGGCGGCCCTTTATGTGCCTCTAGGCGGCCCCTTTATGTGCCTCTAGGCGGCCCCTTTATGTGCCTCTAGGCGGCCCTTTATGTGCCTCTAGGCGGCCCCTTTATGTACCTCTAGGCGGCCCCTTTATGTACCTCTAGGCGGCCCTTTATGTGCCTCTAGGCGGCCCCTTTATGTACCTCTAGGCGGCTCCTTTATGTGCCTCTAGGCCGCTCCTTTATGTGCCTCTAGGCGGCCCTTTATGTGCCTCTAGGCGGCCCTTTATGTGCCTCTAGGCGGCCCCTTTATGTGCCTCTAGGCGGCCCCTTTATGTGCCTCTAGGCGGCCCTTTATGTGCCTCTAGGCGGCCCCTTTATGTACCTCTAGGCGGCCCCTTTATGTACCTCTAGGCGGCCCTTTATGTGCCTCTAGGCGCCCCTTTATGTGCCTCTAGGCGGCCCTTTATGTGCCTCTAGGCGGCCCTTTATGTGCCTCTAGGCGGCCCTTTATGTGCCTCTAGGCGGCCCTTTATGTGCCTCTAGGCGGCCCTTTATGTGCCTCTAGGCGGCCCTTTATGTGCCTCTAGGCAGCCCTTTATGTGCCTCTAGGCCGCTCCTTTATGTGCCTCTAGGCGGCCCTTTATGTGCCTCTAGGCGGGCCTTTATGTACCTCTAGGCGACCCCTATATGTACCTCTAGGCGGCCCTTTATGTGCCTCTAGGCGGCCCTTTATGTGCCTCTAGGCGGCCCCTTTATGTGCCTCTAGGCGGCCCCTTTATGTACCTCTAGGCGACCCCTATATGTACCTCTAGGCGGCCCTTTATATGCCTCTAGGCGGCCCTTTATGTGCCTCTAGGCGGCCCCTTTATGTGCCTCTAGGCGGCCCTTTATGTGCCTCTAGGCGGCCCTCAATGGGCCTCTAGGCGGCCCTTTATGTGCCTCTAGGCCGCTCCTTTATGTGCCTCTAGGAGGCCCTTTATGGGCCTCTAGGCGGCCCTTTATGTGCCTCTAGGCCGCTCCTTTATGTGCCTCTAGGCGGCCCTTTATGTGCCTCTAGGCAGCCCTTTATGTGCCTCCAGGCGGGCCTTTATGTGCCTCTAGGCGGCCCTTTATGTGCCTCTAGGTGGCTCTTTATGTGCCTCTAGGCGGCCCTTTATGTGCCTCTAGGCGGCCCTTTATGTGCCTCTAGGCGGCCCTTTATGTGCCTCTAGGCGGCCCTTTATGTGCCTCTAGGCCGCCCCTTTATGTGCCTCTAGGCGGCCCTTTATGTGCCTCTAGGCCGCCCCTTTATGTGCCTCTAGGCGGCCCTTTATGTGCCTCTAGGCGCCCCTTTATGTGCCTCTAGGCGGCCCTTTATGTGCCTCTAGGCCGCCCCTTTATGTACCTCTAGGCGGCCCTTTATGTACCTCTAGGCGGCCCTTTATGTGCCTCTAGGCGGCCCCTTTATGTGCCTCTAGGCCGCCCCTTTATGTGCCTCTAGGCGGCCCTTTATGTGCCTCTAGGCGGCCCTTTATGTGCCTCTAGGCGCCTTTTTATGTGCCTCTAGGCGGCCCTTTATGTGCCTCTAGGCGGCCCTTTATGTGCCTCTAGGCGGGCCTTTATGTGCCTCTAGGCGGCCCCTTTATGTACCTCTAGGCGACCCCTTTATGTGCCTCTAGGCGGCCCTTTATGTGCTTCTAGGCGGCCCTTTATGTGCCTCTTGGCGGCCCTTTATGTGCCTCTAGGCGGCCCTTTATGTGTCTTTAGGCGGCCCTTTATGTACCTCTAGGCCGCCTTTTATGTGCCTCTAGGCGGCCCCTTTATGTACCTCTAGGCGGCCCTTTATGTACCTCTAGGCGGCCCCTTTATGTACCTCTAGGCGGCCTTTTATGTGTCTCTAGGCGGCCCTTTATGTGCCTCTAGGCGGCCCTTTATGTACTTCAAGGCGGCCCTTTATGTGCCTCTAGGCGGCCCCTTTATGTACCTCTAGGCGGCCTTTTATGTGTCTCTAGGCGGCCCTTTATGTGCCTGTAGACGGCCCCTTTATGTACCTCTAGGCGGCCCCTTTATTTACCTCTAGGCGGCCTTTTATGTGTCTCTAGGCGGCCCTTTATGCACCTCTAGGCGGCCCCTTTATGTACCTCTAGGCGGCCCCTTTATGTGCCTCTAGGCGGCCCTTTATGTGCCTCTAGGCGGCCCCTTTATGTGCCTCTAGGCGGCCCCTTTATGTACCTCTAGGCGGCCTTTTATGTGTCTCTAGGCGGCCCTTTATGTGCCTGTAGACGGCCCCTTTATGTACCTCTAGGCGGCCCCTTTATTTACCTCTAGGCGGCCTTTTATGTGCCTCTAGGCGGCCTTTTATGTGTCTCTAGGCGGCCCCTTTATGTGCCTCTAGGCGGCCCCTTTATGTGCCTCTAGGCGGCCCTTTATGTGCCTCTAGGCGGCCCCTTTATGTGCCTCTAGGCGGCCCCTTTATGTACCTCTAGGCGGCTCCTTTATGTGCCTCTAGGCGGCCCTTTATGTGCCTTTAGGCGGCCCTTTATGTGCCTCTAGGCGGCCCTTTATGTACTTCAAGGCGGCCCTTTATGTGCCTCTAGGCGGCCCCTTTATGTACCTCTAGGCGGCCCCTTTATGTGCCTCTAGGCGGCCCCTTTATGTGCCTCTAGGCGGCCCTTTATGTGTCTCTAGGCGGCCCTTTATGTGCCTCTAGGCGGCCCTTTATGTACTTCAAGGCGGCCCTTTATGTGCCTCTAGGCGGCCCCTTTATGTGTCTCTAGGCGGCCCTTTATGTGCCTCTAGGCGGCCCTTTATGTACTTCACGGCGGCCCTTTATGTACCTCTAGGCGGCCCTTTATGTACCTCTAGGCGGCCCTTTATGTACCTCTAGGCGGCCCTTTATGTACCTCTAGGCGGCCTTTTATGTGTCTCTAGGCGGCCCCTTTATGCACCTCTAGGCGGCCCCTTTATGTACCTCTAGGCGGCCCTTTATGTACCTCTAGGCGGCCCTTTATGTGCCTCTAGGCGGCCCCTTTATGTGCCTCTAGGCGGCCCTTTATGTACCTCTAGGCGGCCCCTTTATGCACCTCTAGGCGGCCCCTTTATGTACCTCTAGGCGGCCTTTTATATGTCTCTAGGCGGCCCCTTTATGCACCTCTAGGCGGCCCCTTTATGTACCTCTAGGCGGCCCTTTATGTACCTCTAGGCGGCCCTTTATGTGCCTCTAGGCGGCCCTTAATGTGCCTCTAGGCGGCCCCTTTATGTACCTCTAGGCGGCCTTTTATGTGTCTCTAGGCGGCCCTTTATGCACCTCTAGGCGGCCCCTTTATGTACCTCTAGGCGGCCTTTTATGTGTCTCTAGGTGGCCCCTTTATGTGCCTCTAGGCGGCCCCTTTATGTGCCTCTAGGCGGCCCTTTATGTGCCTCTAGGCGGCCCCTTTATGTGCCTCTAGGCGGCCCCTTTATGTACCTCTAGGCGGCCCCTTTTTGTGCCTCTAGGCGGCCCTTTATGTGCCTCTAGGCGGCCCTTTATGTGCCTCTAGGCAGCCCTTTATGTACTTCAAAGCGGCCCTTTATGTGCCTCTAGGCAGCCCCTTTATGTACCTCTAGGCGGCCTTTTATGTGTCTCTAGGCGGCCCCTTTATGTGCCTCTAGGCGGCCCCTTTATGTGCCTCTAGGCGGCCCTTTATGTGCCTCTAGGCGGCCCCGTTATGTGCCTCTTGGCGGCCCCTTTATGTACCTCTAGGCGGCCCCTTTATGTGCCTCTAGGCGGCCCTTTATGTGTCTCAAGGCGGCCCTTTATGTGCCTCTAGGCGGCCCTTTATGTACTTCAAGGCGGCCCTTTATGTGCCTCTAGGCGGCCCCTTTATGTACCTCTAGGCGGCCTTTTATGTGTCTCTAGGCGGCCCTTTATGTGCCTTTAGACGGCCCCTTTATGTACCTCTAGGCGGCCCCTTTATTTACCTCTAGGCGGCCTTTTATGTGTCTCTAGGCGGCCTTTTATGTGTCTCTAGGCGGCCCTTTATGCACCTCTAGGCGGCCCCTTTATGTACCTCTAGGCGGCCTTTTATGTGTCTCTAGGCGGCCCCTTTATGTGCCTCTAGGCGGCCCTTTATGTGCCTCTAGGCGGCCCCTTTATGTGCCTCTAGGCGGCCCCTTTACGTGCCTCTAGGCGGCCCCTTTATGTGCCTCTAGGCGGCCCCTTTATGTGCCTCTAGGCGGCCATTTTATGTACCTCTAGGCGGCCTTTTATGTGCCTCTAGGTGGCCCTCTATGTGCCTCTAGGCGGCCTTTTATGTGGCTCTAGGTGGCCCTCTATGTGCCTGTGGGCGGCCCCTTTATGTGCCTCTAGGCTTCCCCTTTATGTACCTCTAGGCGGCCCCTTTATGTGCCTCTAGGCGGTCCCTTTATGTACCTCTAGGCGGCCCTTTATGTACCTCTAGGCGGTCCCTTTATGTACCTCTAGGTGGCCCTTTATGTGCCTCTAGGCGGTCCCTTTATGTACCTCTAGGCGGCCCCTTTATATACCTCTAGGCGGCCCTTTATGTACCTCTAGGCGGCCCTTTATGCACCTCTAGGCGGCCCTTTATGCACCTCTAGGCGGCGCCTTTATGTACCTCTAGGCGGCCCCTTTATGTACCTCTAGGCGGCAATATTATGTACCTCTAGGCGGTCCCTTTATGTACCTCTAGGCGGCCCTTTATGTACCTCTAGGCGGTCCCTTTATGTACCTCTAGGTGGCCCTCTATGTGCCTCTAGGCGGTCCCTTTATGTACCTCTAGGCGGCCCCTTTATATACCTCTAGGCGGCCCCTTTATGTACCTCTAGGCGGCCTCTTTATGCACCTCTAGGCGGTCCCTTTATGTACCTCTAGGTGGCCCTCTATGTGCCTCTAGGCGGTCCCTTTATGTGCCTCTAGGAGGCCCCTTTATATACCTCTAGGCGGTCCCTTTATGTACCTCTAGGCGGCCCCTTTATATACCTCTAGGCGGCGCCTTTATGTACCTCTAGGCGGCCCCTTTATATACCTCTAGGCGGCCCCTTTATGTGTCTCTAGGCGGCCCCTTTATGCACCTCTAGGCGGCCTCTTTATGCACGTCTAGGCGGCCTCTTTATGCACCTCTAGGCGGCCCCTTTATGTACCTCTAGGCGGCAATATTATGTACCTCTAGGCGGCCCCTTTATGTACCTCTAGGCGGCCCTTTATGTACCTCTAGGCGGCCCCTTTATGTACCTCTAGGCGGCAATATTATGTACCTCTAGGCGGTCGTTTAAATGCCTTTAGGCGGCCCATTTAAGTGCCTCTATTCGGTCCTTTTATGTGCCTTTAGGCAGCCTTTTATGTGCCTCTAGGCAGCCTTTTATGTACCTCTAGGCGGCCCCTTTATTTACCTCTAGGCGGCCCCTTTTTGCACCTCTAGGCTTCCCCTTTATGTGCCTCTAGACGGCCCCTTTATGCACCTCTAGGTGGCCCCTTTATGTACCTCTAGGCGGCCCTTAATGCACCTCAAGGCGGCCCCTTTATGCTCCTCTAGGCGGCGCCTTTATGCACCTCTAGGCGGCGCCTTTATGCACCTATAGGCGGCGCCTTTATGCACCTCTAGGCGGCGCCTTTATGTGTCTCTAGGCGGCGCCTTTATGTGCCTCTACGCAGCCCCTTTATGCACCTCTAGGCGGCGCCTTTATGTGTCTCTAGGCGGCGCCTTTATGTGCCTCTACGCAGCCCCTTTATGCACCTCTAGGCGGCGCCTTTATGTGTCTCTAGGCGGCGCCTTTATGTGCCTCTACGCAGCCCCTTTATGCACCTCTAGGCGGCGCCTTTATGTGTCTCTAGGCGGCGCCTTTATGTGCCTCTACGCAGCCCCTTTATGCACCTCTAGGCGGCGCCTTTATGTGCATCTAGGCGGCCCCTTTATGTGCCTCTACGCAGCCCCTTTATGCACCTCTAGGCGGCGCCTTTATGTGCATCTAGGCGGCCCCTTTATGTGCCTCTAGGCGGCCATTTTATGTGCCTCTAGGCGGCCATTTTATATGATGAGCCTCTACGCGGCCCGCCATCATTGCTCCTATAAGAGACTCTCAGGGGACGGAAGTTTACTTGTAGTAAACTCCATGTAAGTTGTTAACATTATACTGTGAATATTGTCCACAAGAGAGCGGAGGGGGAGAGGGCGATGGACCCAGAAGCTCAGCTGGGAACCCTAACAAGAAAATAAATTAATATTTCAAAGCCCAGTTAATATGGTGTAACAAAGTTCGTCGTGGAGATAGCTTTCGCACTGTGCAAAGTTGTACTCGCTAAATACATGCGAGTATGTGGGTAACACATACCCAGCAGGCACATACCTGCTGGGTATGTGCCCTGTTGGACACATACCCAGCAGGAATTACTGTTAGATATTTGGTGAGGCTATCTTCCTAACCTAACCTAACCTAACCTAACCTAATCTCGCATTGACAAACATTAAGTTTTATTGGTATAGAATTATTGTTTCTTGTTCTATTCTGTGTTGATATAGTTAACAACTTATCATTATTACCTTTGATTTAACTTTTCATCCCTTTAACTACATCAATCATGTCATCTATGCTTTTCGAAGAATGTGTAAACATAGCTTCCTTAATCTCTCTTAATAAGGGAGATTTCTAATTCCTGAGATCAACTTTGTCTTTCTTCTCTTTACGGGTTCAAGTTAAATTATGTCCAGTATATTGTATGTTGACCAAACTGAACTGCATAATCTAAATAGGTCCTTACAAGAGCAAGATAAAGGCAGAGAATAACATTACTAAATGCTACACCATATATTTCTGTGTGAGAAAATGAGCACCATTACTCTACCTAAACCAGAAGCCAACACCACAATGATCACAGGAGTTAGGTCAAAATATTGACAAGTTTTAAGTTATAAAATAAAACAAAATGCAGGAGGCAGACTTTGGAATTTTATTTGTTTTAGTGATCTCAAAAATGTATTTCTGACCCAATGTTTAACACTAACATCTTGTTTTAATAACGTTAAATTGTTCTTCCAGATGACAGAATTCTGAAGAGTATAAAGACAGAAGAAATTAACTAGTTAAAGAACAAATTGAAAATAACAAATAAAGCTGGAACCGAATATTGCATTAATATGTGAACACATTTTGTAAAATTTGGTTTATTTGGAAATCACTTATATTTTTGGTCAATTAAGTGACTGTATTGTGGTTAATGCAGTCGGATCATCACCGATTACATCCGAGTTTGATTCCCTGGCAGTGTGAGATGCTCAGCCTCCTGATACCTCTGTTCACCTAGCAGTTAATATTAACCTGGAAATTAGTCAACTGTTGAGGGATGCATCCTGAGGAAGGTCTGTCGTTGGCTTAGGAAGGCCTACACAAGCCTAACAAGCTGCCCGTCTCCGACAGTGAGAAACAATGTTATGTTTTTAAACATAATATAATAACAAAACCAGCGTGGGACATTTACTGCTTGTGTGAAACTTGACAACAGTTGTGTGAGGTGAGAATCATACGGCCCAATATGGCGGCCTCGAGTCCTGTTATCCAACCGGAAGATGTGAACAGACTGCGGTATGGACTGGCTGTGACTAAGGCAGGACGAGACGCGCTAGCAAGTGTGTTTATGTGGTCGTACCGGGGCACCTTCCCAGTAGTGACTTACCTCACTCAGGACTTGGGGTACACCAATGCTCAGTACAGGCGTGTCTTCGATGATCACCAGAGGGATAAACTCGAAGCTTCCTCTGACGCGGCAACTTTTGACATCACCCTGTTGTATAAACTCCTGCAACGTGTGTGTGGTGTGGCTGGGATGAAGGACACCACTCCAGGGCCTCAGGGACCATCACTTGAACACCTCATTTACAGCCTGAAGCAACACCGAAACACGTTGGCCCATGATAATGTGAGAATGTCAGAGCAAGATCTTACGTCAACACTGACGGAGCTCAGTGACTTATTGGCCAAGATGCTGGCTGAGGCCGGCGTCCGGTGTAGGACAAACAGCCAGGATGTGGACCACGTGACCAGAGATGTCACCAAGTATATTGGTGGTCTGCTAGCGAAGGTCAGAGAGCAGCTGGATCCCTCAGATGTGGCGTACTTGCCACAGCTCCGCCAGGAGATTAAGATGTTCAGAAGCCACATCACAGAAGAGGTTAAGCAGGAGCTAACTGACGGGTATAAACTTCTGTACCAGATTGTTCCCGCACCCTGGCTCCTCCTCAACATTAACTACAACCCAAGTCTTGCTTTTACACGACTGCGACTCCTTGAAGATCCCGTCATAGGGACAAGACCCTCCCACGCTGCCAAGGGTCAGGATGGCACAAGACCCTCCCACGCTGCCAAGGGTCAGGATATAAACTATGAAGACATCTTGAGTATGAGACGAGAGGACGGAAGAGTCCCTCAGTGTGTCCTCCTGACGGGGGAAGGTGGTATAGGCAAGACAACTTTACTCAAGCTCATCCTCGAGAAGTGGGTAGAGGAACCTGATGCCATACGTCACCTGGGCACTGTGGACCTCGTTTTCTATGTACAGTGCAGGGACTCACATCTTAATACCTTCGATGATCTCCTCCGCCAGTTGCTGCCTCAAACACTTAGTGATTCTGGTGTCGACTTCCAGCTGTTTAAGGAGATAAGCTTGAGCTTAAATATATTAGTCCTGATTGACGGCTACGACGAGGTCAACGACCATTCAGGAAGGCTGGTGGAGGAGCTGTTGCACCTGCCTGGCAAGGATGTGACGTTGGTGATAACCACACGGCCGGGGTGGGACCAACACCTGTCACAGCTCGTCCCAGACACCAGACCTCGCTGCAACATCCTCGTCTTGGGCATCACTCCAGAACGTCGCGTGGAGTTCGCCGAGAGAACCATCAATTTGCTGGTGAAGGAAGAGAGCCAACGGAGTGTCATCACAGGGAGGTTTACCCAGCGGCTGGAACAGATGAGTCAGTTCCTGGGTGAGTAACTCAACACTCCACTCACCTTGACCTTGTTGGCGCTGCTGTGTGTCGAGGCTCCAGATGAATTTAACAACCTCACCACAAACACTCAAGTCTACGAGAAGATTCATGACTTCATAACCAGTAAACTGGTGTCCAGACTCACAGCCAAACATGTGGTGGACCCCAAAGGAAAATGTGACCAGTTTCTGTTGTTCTTTGAAGAGATTAGTTTAAGAGGGATCCAGAGGCAGGAGTACGACCTTCGGCGGGAGACGGAAGTGGAGATTAGGGAGAAGTGTAACACTCTGGGACTGCCGCAGGAGGAGGTCTTGTCCAACTATTTCACAAGAACCAGCTACCGTCGGGGCCTCAATGTGGTGTGGGTGTTTGGCTATTTTCACGCCAGGTACCAGGAGCATTGTGCCAGCAGGGGGCTGGTCGATCTCTTGTTGAGGGCTGAGCAAGACCGAGGTGATCCAGCATCACACCGGGTGTCAGGGGAAAGGTCTATAATCATTGACCTCTTGGTGGATGTTGTGGTGTGGGTGTTTGGCTATTTTCACGCCAGGTACCAGGAGTATTGTGCCAGCAGGAGGCTGGTCGCTCTCTTGTTGAGGGCTGAGCAAGACCGAGGTGATCCAGCATCACACCGGGTGTCAGGGGAAAGGTCTATAATCATTGACCTCTTGGTGGATGTTGTACGTAAGGAAAAACGCTCCTTGGGAGATCACCTGAGAGGGTCAAAGTTTGGTATTAGCGCCGTGCAACAAGAGTTTATTGAGCGCCCCAGATGGAAGAACATTTTAGTCAGCACTACCGGGGTGCTGTGTGCCCGGGGAGTAGAGCACAGGTTCATTACTCACATAATTGACCTGTGCAAGATGATTACAAATTCGACTGACGAGCTGTTGAAGCATGTAGCAGAGTCCCGCGGGAGTGAGCACGTCATCCAAGCCGTGTGTGAGAAGCTGCGTACAGAACACAGGTGGATAATAGAGAGTGTTGACTCGTGGGTTGTCCTGCCGCTTGTTCTTAAGAAGGTGACACCTAAGAACATTTGCCTAAGAATAATCGATACACCCCAACTAAAGCAGCGCCTGTCTGCACTGTCAGTGCTGGCAACAATGAAGGTAACCATATCCTTAGTTCTTGAATATTTTGAATTATTATTCAGCAAAGATTTTGAGATACCAAAACAATGTTTGGAGAGGCTGACAGCCCCCGGCAGTAAGTGTACCTTAGAGGGGTTTGATGGTCGCTTGTCTGAGGCAGCCATACCCCTCCTGCCTCACACCCTCGAGACCCTCCGCCTGCGCCTCACACTACAGCAACTGCCCGTCCTCATCCGTCACCTGCCTCACCTTCCTCACCTGCAGACTCTTGGTAAATATTCATATTTTCCCACCATAATTTTAAGGGTTATTTATTAATACCAAAATTACGCAAAGGGCTTCATTCGTCATGTTTAATATAGTAATTCAGATTTATATTGTTTACATATATGTTTACAACCTTATGGACGAAAGACTCCTTATATTGTTTACAAATATAGTCACCTTAAGAGCGACAAACACCTTATATTGTTTACAAATATAGTCACCTTAAGAGCGACAAACACCTTATATTGTTTACAAATATAGTCACCTTAAGGGAGACAAACACCTTACATTGTTTACAAATATAGTCACCTTAAGGGTGACAAACACCTGATATTGTTTACAAATATAGTCTCCTTAAGGGTGACAAACACCTTATATTGTTTACAAATATAGTCACCTTAAGGGTGACAAACCTTCTACTTTGATTACAAATATAGACTTATTAAGGGCGACTACTCCATGAATAATAAATTTTCGAAACATTCCGCTGCTGTATATATTCTTGTGCATAAATAATTTCATGAAGTATTTAGCGACGCCAAACTTTTGGTTCAGATGACTTACCACTTTGACTTTGACTCGTGGTACAGATCTCCTTTCACTGTGACCTAATTCCTGTTCAAGATGACCTTTCACTGTGACCTAATTCCTGTTCAGGATGACCTTTCACTGTGACCTAATTCCTGTTCAAGATGACCTTGCACTGTGATCTAATTCCTGTTCAGGATGACCTTTCACTGTGACCTAATTCCTGTTCAAGATGACCTTTCACTGTGACCTAATTCCTGTTCAGGATGACCTTTCACTGTGACCTAATTCCTGTTCAAGATGACCTTTCACTGTGACCTAATTCCTGTTCAAGATGACCTTTCACTGTGACCTAATTCCTGTTCAAGATGACCTTTCACTGTGACCTATTTCCTGTTCAGGATGACCTTTCACTGTGACCTAATTCCTGTTCAGGATGACCTTTCACTGTGACCTAATTCCTGTTCAAGATGACCTTTCACTGTGACCTAATTCCTCTTCAAGATGACCATTCACTGTGACCTAATTCCTGTTCAACATGACCTTTCGCTGTGACCTAATTCCTGTTCAAGATGACCTTTCACACTGACCTAATTCCTGTTCAAGACGACCTTTCACACTGACCTAATTCCTGTTCAAGATGACCTTTTACTGTGACCTAATTCCTGTTCAAGATTACCTTTCACTGTGACCTAATTCCTGTTTAAGATGACCTTTCCTGTGACCTTAATCCCTTGGTTAATTTGACCTTCCGTAACTTTGATCCTTAATTCAGGTGACCCATCTATCCCTGTGACCTTGATACTTGGTCCAGATGACCTTTCACTGTGACCTTGACTTAGTTTATATGACCTTCTAATGAGACTTTGACCATTGATAAAGATGACCATGACTGTGACCTTGACCATGACACAGATGACCTTGACCATGACACAGATGACCTTGACCATTGATACAGATGACCTTGACCATTGATACAGATGACCTTGACCATTGACACAGATAACCTTGACTGTGACCTTGACCATTGATACAGATGACCTTGACCGTGGCTTTTAAAAGCTATTAATACATAGTTTAGATGCTATTAATACTGTCCAAAATACGGACTTGTCATCAGGTAATAAACCCAGCAGTAAGGTGAGTGGATGGCTCAGTATGTCTTCTTGTTATATCTTAGAACATACCAGTAACGACCGTGACTGTATCTCAGTGTATGTCTTCAGTCATTACCCTGGACGACAAGGGCTACGTGGTCCCGGACACCTTGGAGGCCCCGGGTTACGTGGACCCGGACACCCTGGACGCCACGGGCTACGTGGACCCGGACACCCTGGACGCCACGGGCTACGTCGACCCGGACACCCTGGACGCCACGGGCTACGTGGACTCGGACACCCTGGACGCCACGGGCTACGTGGACCCGGACACCCTGGACGCTACGGGCTACGTGGTCCCGGACACCCTGGACGCCACGGGCTACGTGGACCCGGACACCCTGGACGCCACGGGTTACGTGGACCCGGACACCCTGGACGCCCCGGGCTACGTGGACCCGGACACCCTGGACGCCACGGGCTACGTGGACCCAGACACCCTGGACGCCACGGGTTACGTGGACCCGGACACCCTGGACGCCACGGGCTACGTGGACTCGGACACCCTGGACGCCACGGGCTACGTGGACCCGGACACCCTGGACGCTACGGGCTACGTGGTCCCGGACACCCTGGACGCCACGGGCTACGTGGACCCGGACACCCTGGACATCAGGGGCTACGTGGACCCGGACACCCTGGACACTCTGCCGTACCAGGGAAGGACGCTCATCCTGACCATCAGGCGGCGCCTCACTGATGACGACCCCGCCATAGACTGGTGCTGCCACCTGGCGGCTCAGCTGTGTCCTCCCTCAAGAGGAGGGTATAGTGTCCTGTGGTTCTCTGACACGCTTCTCACCAGTACGTATTGACGACATTTTAACACGTGAATATCTGTAACTCAGTTGTTTAATTCACAGTGCTTCCAGTGGTTTCAAAAATATTTTTACATTAAAAGTCATGAATTAGAGAACTTATAAGGCTTCTTGAGTAACTTTGAGCACCGTTTAGCGACCAAGAATATTCATTAAGCAAGCTTCACTGCTTATAAGATAACACTGATCAATATTTAGCCCAACATTGTCTTGCTTAATACAAGCTAGATTTACTTGATATAAGTTTTCTTTGGCATGAGTGTGTGACATAGACAGGTGTGGGTGGGGAGAGTAGCCACGTGTGGGCTTTAGTGTTCCCTCTCATGCGCAGGTGTGGGTGTGGAGAGTAGCCAGGTGTGGGCTTTAGTGTTCCCTCTCATCTACAGGTGTGGGGAGGGAGAGTAGCCAGGTGTGGGCTTTAGTGTTCCCTCTCAAGTACAGGTGTGGGTGGGGAGAGTAGCCAGGTGTGGGCTTCCGAGTTCCCTCTTATCTACAGGTGTGGGTCGGGAGAGTAGGCAGGTGTGACAACGTTTGTTTTCATGTATTAGCTACGTTATTGTGTGGTTGTGAATAAGTTGCCACAACTTACTGCACAACTTTGGCTAAACAATTTTGAGACCGTGTCGCAACCTTAAATGTTGCATAAAAATCGTTTTCCTGATTGATGGAATATATATAAAAAATGTAGAAATATTTTAAAAACATATTTTTATCTATACTAGAAATAAAACTGAAGCATAATAAAAGGTAGGTTAAAAATATTTTATTCATTACTTTCACTTAATGGAGAATCCATGGTAGTGGTGGTGGAATTGTTGCTGGGTTGTGGTTGGTGGCTGTGGTGGTAGGTTGTGATTGGTGGCAGTGGTGGGTGATGTTTATTGTTGGTGGTAGTGGTTGGTTCTAGTGGTGGTTAATAGTTGTGGTTGGTGGTAGTGGTGGTTGATCGCAGTAGTTGGTAATTGTGGTGGCTGATGGTTGTGATTAGTGATAGTAATGGTTATTGTTAATGGTGGTTGAAGTTGTGGTGGTTTATGGTATCTGGCTCTGCTCCACTACCCTCCTCCACATCTGCACCACTACCCTCTTCCTCCTCTGCACCACTACCCTCTTCCTCCTCTGCACCACTACCCTCCTCCTCCTCTGCTCCACTACCCTCCTCCAAATCTGCACCACTACCCTCCTTCTCTGCACCACTACCCTCCTCCACCTCTGCACCACTACCCTCCTCCTCTGCACCACTACCCTCCTCCACCTCTGCACCACTACCCTCCTCCTCCTCTGCACCACTACCCTCCTAATCTGCACCATACCCTCCTCCTCTGCACCACTACCCTCCTCCTCCTCTGCACCACTACCCTCCTCCTCCTCCTCTGCACCACTTCCTTCCTCCTCTGCACCACTTCCCTCCTCCTACTCTGCACCTCTACCTTCTTCCTCCTCTGCACCACTACCCTCCTCCCCCTCCTTGGCACTACTACCCTCCCCCTACTCTGCACCACTACCCTCTTCCTCCTCTGCACCACTACCCTCCTCCTACTCTGCACCTCTACCCTCCTCCTCCTCTGCACCACTACCCTCATCCTCCTCTGCACCACTACCCTCCTCCTCCTCTGCACCACTACCCTCCTCCTACTCTGCACCTCTACCCTCCTCCTCCTCTGCACCACTACTCTCCTTTTCTTCCTCTGCACTACTACCCTCTGCGCCACAACCCTCCTCCTCCTCCTCCTCTACAACACTACCCTCCTCCTCTGCACCACTACCCTCCTCCTCCTCTGCACAACTACCCTCCTCCTCCTCTGCACCACTACCCTCCTCCTCCTCTGCACCACTATCCTCCTCCACCTCTGCACCACTACCCTCCTCGTCTTCTGCACCACTACCCTCATCCTCCTCTGCACCACTACCCTCCTCCTCCTCTGCATCACTACCCTCCTCCTACTCTGCACCTCTACCCTCCTCCTCCTCTGCACCACTACTCTCCTTCTCTTCCTCTGCACTACTACCCTCCTTACCCTCTGCGCCACAACCCTCCTCCTCCTCCTCCTCCTCCTCTACACCACTACCCTCCTCCTCCTCTTCACCACAACCCTCCTCCTCCTCTGCACCACTACCCTCATCCTCCTCTGCACCACTATCCTCATCTTCCTCTGCATCACTACCCTCCTCCTCCTCTGCACCACTACCCTCCTCCTCCTCTGCACCACTACCCTCCTCCACTTCTGCACCACTACCCTCCTCCTCTGCACCACTTCTCTACTTCTCTTCTACAACACTAACCTCCTCCTCTGCAGCACTACCCTCCTGCTCCTCCTCCTCTGCAGCACTACCCTCCTGCTCCTCCTCCTCTGCAGCACTACCCTCCTGCTCCTCCTCCTCTGCAGCACTACCCTCCTGCTCCTCCTCCTCTGCACCACTACCCTCCTCCTCCTCTGCACCATTACCCTCTTCCTCCTCTGCACCACTACCATCCTCCTCCACACCACTACCCGCCTCCTCCTTCGCTGCACCACTACCCGCCTCCTCTTCTGCAGCACTACCCTCCTGCTCCTCCTCCTCTGCACCACTACCCTCATCCTCCTCTGCACCACTACCCTCCTCCTCATCTGCACCACTACCTTCCTCCTCTGCAACACTACCCTTCTCCTCCTCTGCACCACTACCCTCCTCCTCCTCTGCGCAACTACTCTCCCCCTCCTCCTCTGCACCACTACCTTCCTCCTCCTCTTCACCACTACCCTCCCCCTACTCTGCACCACTACCCTCCTCCTCTGCAAAACTACCCTCCTCCTCCTATGCATTACTACCCTCCTCCTCCTCTGCACCACTACCCTCCTCCTCTGCACCACTTCCCTCCTCCTACTCTGCACCTCTACCCTCTTCCTCCTCTGCACCACTACCCTCCTCCCCCTCCTTGGCACCACTACCCTCCCCCTACTCAGCACCACTACCCTCTTCCTCCTCTGCACCACTACCCTCCTCCTACTCTGCACCTCTACCCTCCTCCTCCTCTGCACCACTACCCTCATCCTCCTCTGCACCACTACCCTCCTCCTCCTCTGCACCACTACCTTCCTCCTACTCTGCACCTCTACCCTCCTCCTCCTCTGCACCACTACTCTCCTTCTCTTCCTCTGCACTACTACCCTCCTTACCCTCTGCGCCACAACCCTCCTCCTCCTCCTCCTCCTCTACACCACTACCCTCCTACTCTGCACCACTACCCTCCTCCTCCTCTGCACAACTACCCTCCTCCTCCTCTGCACCACTACCCTCCTCCTCCTCTGCACCACTATCCTCCTCCACCTCTGCACCACTACCCTCCTCGTCTTCTGCACCACTTCCCTCCTCCTCTACACCACTACACTCCTCGTCCTCTACACCACTACCTCCTCCTCTGCACCATTACCCTCCTACTCTGCACCACTACCCTCCTCCTCTGCACCACTACCCTCCTCCTCCTTCTCCTCTGCATCAGTACCTTCCTCCTCCTTTACACCACCACCTTCCTCCCCCCTCCTCCTCTGCTCCACTACCCTCCTCCTCTGCACCACTACCCTCCTCCTCTGCACCACTACTCTCCGCCTCCTTCTCTGCACCAGTACCTTCCTCCTCCTTTACACCACCACCTTCATCCCCCCTCCTCCTCTGCACCACTACCCTCCTCTTCTGCACCACTACCCTCCTCTGGACCACTACCCTCCTCCTCCTCTGCACCACAGCAATACTCCTCTGCATCACTACCCTCCCCATCCTCTGCACCACAACTCTCCTCCTCTGCACCACTACCCTCCTCCTCCTCCTCTGCACCACTAGCCTCATCCTCCTCTGAACTACTACCCTCTTCCTCTGCACCACTACCCTCCTCTTCCTCCTCTGCACCACTACCCTCCTCCTCCTTCTCTGCACCACTACCCTCCTCCTCCTCTGCACCATTACCCTCCTCCTACTCTGCACCACTACCCTCCTCCTCTACACCACTACCATCCTCCTCTGCACCACTACCCTCCTCCTTCTCTGCACCACTACCCTCCTCCTCCTCTGCACCACTACCCTCCTTCTCTGCACCACTACCCTCCTCCTCCTCTTCACCACTACCCTCCTCCTCCTCTGCACCACTACCCTCCTCCTCCTTCTCTGCACCACTACCCTCCTCCTCCTCTGCACCATTACCCTCCTCCTACTCTGCACCACTACCCTCCTCCTCTACACCACTACCCTCCTCCTCTGCACCACTACCCTCCTCCTCTACACCACTACCCTCCTCCTCTGCACCACTACCCTCCTCCTTCTCTGCACCACTACCCTCCTCCTCCTCTGCACCACTACCCTCCTCCTCCTCTGCGCAACTACTCTCCCCCTCCTCCTCTGCACCACTACCCTCCTCCTCTGCAAAACTACCCTCCTCCTCCTATGCATTACTACCCTCCTCCTCCTCTGCACCACTAACCTCCTCCTCTGCACCACTTCCCTCCTCCAACTCTGCACCTCTACCCTCTTCCTCCTGTGCACCACTACCCTCCTCCCCCTCCTTGGCACCACTACCCTCCCCCTACTCTTCACCACTACCCTCTACCTCCTCTGCACCACTACCCTCCTCCTACTCTGCACCTCTACCCTCCTCCTCCTCTTGACCACTACCCTCATCCTCCTCTGCACCACTACCCTCCTCCTCCTCTGCACCACTACCTTCCTCCTACTCTGCACCTCTACCCTCCTCCTCCTCTGCACCACTACTCTCCTTCTCTTCCTCTGCACTACTACCCTCCTTACCCTCTGCGCCACAACCCTCCTCCTCCTCCTCCTCTACACCACTACCCTCCTACTCTGCACCACTACCCTCCTCCTCCTCTGCACAACTACCCTCCTCCTCCTCTGCACCACTACCCTCCTCCTCCTCTGCACCACTATCCTCCTCCACCTCTGCACCACTACCCTCCTCGTCTTCTGCACCACTTCCCTCCTCCTCTACACCACTACACTCCTCGTCCTCTACACCACTACCCTCCTCCTCTGCACCACTACCCTCCTCCTCCTTCTCCTCTGCATCAGTACCTTCCTCCTCCTTTACACCACCACCTTCCTCCCCCCTCCTCCTCTGCACCACTACCCTCCTCCTCTGCACCACTACCCTCCTCCTCTGCACCACTACTCTCCTCCTCCTTCTCTGCACCAGTACCTTCCTCCTCCTTTACACCACCACCTTCCTCCCCCCTCCTCCTCTGCACCACTACCCTCCTCTTCTGCACCACTACCCTCCTCTGGACCACTACCCTCCTCCTCCTCTGCACCACAACAATACTCCTCTGCATCACTACCCTCCCCGTCCTCTGCACCACAACTCTCCTCCTCTGCACCACTACCCTCCTCCTCCTCCTCCTCTGCACCACTACCCTCCTCCTCCTCCTCCTCTGCACCACTAGCCTCCTCCTACTCTGCATCACTACCCTCCTCCTCTGCACCACTACCCTCCTCCTCCTCTGCACCACTACCCTCCTCCTCCTCTGCACCAGTAGCCTCCTTCTACTCTGCACCACTACCCTCCTCCTCTGCACCACTACCCTCCTCCTCCTCCTCCTCTGCACCACTTCCCTCATCCTCCTCTGAACTACTACCCTCTTCCTCTGCACCACTACCCTCCTCCTCCTTCTCTGCACCACTACCCTCCTCCTCCTCTGCACCATTACCCTCCTCCTACTCTGCACCACTACCCTCCTCCTCTACACGACTACCCTCCTCCTCTGCACCACTACCCTCCTCCTTCTCTGCACCACTACCCTCCTCCTTCTCTGCACCACTACCCTCCTCCTCCTCTGCACCACTACCCTCCTCCTTCTCTGCACCACTACCCTCCTCCTCCTCTTCACCACTACCCTCCTCCTCCTCTGCACCACTACCCTCATCCTCCTCTGCACCACTATCCTCCTCTTCCTCTGCATCACTACCCTCCTCCTCCTCTGCACCACTACCCTCCTCCTCCTCTGCACCACTACCCTCCTCCACCTCTGCACCACTACCCTCCTCCTCTGCACCACTTCTCTACTTCTCTTCTACAACACTAACCTCCTCCTCTGCAGCACTACCCTCCTGCTCCTCCTCCCCTGCAGCACTACCCTCCTGCTCCTCCTCCTCTGCTGCACTACCCTCCTGCTCCTCCTCCTCTGCACCACTACCCTCCTCCTCCCCTGCACCATTACCCTCTTCCTCCTCTGCACTACTACCATCCTCCTCCACACCACTACCCGCCTCCTCCTTTGCTGCACCACTACCCTCCTCCTCTTCTGCAGCACTACCCTCCTGCTCCTCTTCCTCTGCACCACTACCCTCATCCTCCTCTGCACCACTACCCTCCTCCTCATCTGCACCACTACCTTTCTCCTCTGCACCACTACCCTCCTCCTCCTTCTCTGCACCACTACCCTCCTCCTCCTCTGCACCATTACCCTCCTCCTACTCTGCACCACTACCCTCCTCCTCTACACCACTACCCTCCTCCTCTGCACCACTACCCTCCTCCTTCTCTGCACCACTACCCTCCTCCTCCTCTGCACCACTACCCTCCTCCTTCTCTGCACCACTACCCTCCTCCTCCTCTTCACCACTACCCTCCTCCTCCTCTGCACCACTACCCTCCTCCTCCTCTTCACCACTACCCTCCTCCTCCTCTGCACCACTACCCTCCTCCTACTCTGCACCACTACCCTCCTCCTCTGCAAAACTACCCTCCTTCTCCTTTGCATTACTACCCTCCTCCTCCTCTGCACCACTACCCTCCTCCTACTCTGCACCTCTACCATCCTCCACCTCTGCACCACTACCCTCATCCTCCTCTGCTCCACTATCCTCCTCCTTCTCCTCCGCTGCACCACTACCCTCATCCTCCTCTGCACCACTATCCTCCTCCTCCTCCTCCTGTGCACCACTACCCTCCTCCTCCTCTGCACCACTACCCTCCTCCTCCTCCTGTTCGGAACCACTAACCTCTTCCTCCTCCTCTGCACCACTAACCTCGTCCTCTGCACCACTACCCTCATCTTCCTCTGCACCACTACCATCCCCCTCCGCACCACTACCCTCCTCCTCTGCACTACTACCCTCCTCTTCTGCACCACTACCCTCATCCTTCTCTGCACCACTACCCTCCTCCTCCTCTGCACCACTCCCCTCCTCCTCCACTGCACCACTTCCCTCCTCCTCCTCTGCACCACAACCCCTCATCCTCCTCTGCACCACTACTCTACTTCTCTTTTACAACACTACCCTCCTCCTCCTCCTCCTCCTCCTCCTCCTCCTCTGCACCACTACCCTCCTCTGCACCACTACCCTCTTCCTCCTCTGCACCACTACCCTCTTCTGCAGCACTACCCTCCTCCTCCTCCTCCTCTGCACCACTACCCTCCTCCTCTGCACCACTACCCTCCTCTTCCTCTGCACCACTACCCTCCTCCTCTGCACCACTACCCTCCTGCTCTGCACTACTACCCTCCTCCTCATCTGCGCCACTTCCCTCCCCCTCCTACTCTGCACCACTATCCTCCTCCTCCTCCGCACCACTACCCTCGTCCTTCTCTGCACCACTATTCTCCTCCTCTGCACCACTACCCTCCTCCTTCTCTGCACCTCTATCCTCTTCCGCTGCACCACTACACTACTCCTCCTTGGCATCACTACCCTCCTCCCCTGCACCACTACCCTCCTCCTCCTCTGCACCACTGCCCTCCTCCTCCTCTGCACCACTAATCTCCTCCTCTGAACCACTACCCTCCTGCTCTGCACTACTACCCTCCTCCTCCTCTGCGCCACTTCCCTCCCCCTCCTCCTCCGCACCACTACCCTCCTCCTTCTTCTCTGCACCACTACCCTCCTCCTCCGCTGCACCACTACCCTCCTCCTCCTTTGCACCACTACCCCCCTCCATCTCTGCACCACTACCCTCCTCCTCCTCCTCTGCACCACTACCCTCCTCCTCTGCACCACTACCCTCCTCCTCTGCACCACTACCCTCCTCCTCCGCTGCACCACTACCCTCCTCCTCCTCTGCACCACTACCCTTCTCCTCCTCTGCACTACAACCCTCCTCCTCTGCACCATTACCCTCATCCTCCTCTGCACCACTACCATCCTCCTCCTCTGCACCACTGCCCTCCCCTCCTCTGAACCACTACTCTCCTCCTCCTCTGCACCATTACCCTCATCCTCCTCTGCACCACTACCCTCCTCCTCCTCT
Organism: Procambarus clarkii; assembly: GCF_040958095.1. NCBI lineage: Eukaryota > Metazoa > Arthropoda > Malacostraca > Decapoda > Cambaridae > Procambarus > Procambarus clarkii. The sequence goes on from NC_091195.1 coordinate 36,703,257, forward strand.
GCACCACTGCCCTCCCCTCCTCTGAACCACTACTCTCCTCCTCCTATGCACCACTTCCCTCCTCCTCCTCTGCACCACTTCCCTCCTCCTCCTCTGCACCACTTCCCTCTTCCTCCTCTGCACCACTACCCTCCTCCTACTCTGCACCTCTACCATCCTCCACCTCTGCACCACTACCCTCATCCTCCTCTGCACCACTATCCTCCTCCTCTTCCGCTGCACCACTACCCTCATCGTCCTCTGCACCACTATCCTCCTCCTCCTCCTCTGCACCACTACCCTCATCCTCCTCTGCACCACTACCATCCTCCTTCTCTGCACCACTACCCTCCTAATCTGCACCACTACCCTCCTCCTCCTCTGCACCACTACCCTCCTCCTCCTCTGCACCACTACCCTCCTCCTCCTCTGCACCACTACCCTCCTCCTCGGCACCACTACCCTCCTGCTCTGCACTACTACCCTCCTCCTCATCTGCGCCACTTCCCTCCCCCTCCTCCTCTTCACCACTACCCTCCTCCTCCGCACCACTACCCTCCTCCTTCTCTGCACCACTATCCTCCTCCTCTGCACCACTACCCTCCTCCTTCTCTGCACCTCTATCCTCTTCCGCTGCACCACTACACTCCTCCTCCTCTGCATCACTACCCTCCTCTGCACCACTACCCTCCTCCTCCTCTGCACCACTACCCTCCTCCTCTGCACCACTACCCTTCTCCTCCTCCGAACCACTACCCTCCTCCTCCTCTGCACCACTACCCTCTTCCTCTGCACCACTACCCTCCTCCACTTCTGCACCACTACCCTCCTCCTCTGCACCACTTCCCTTCTCCTCCTCCGCACCACTACCCTCCTCCTCCTTCTCTGCACCACTACCCTCCTCCTCCGCTGCACCACTACCCTCCTCCTCCTCTGCACCACTACCCCCCTCCATCTCTGCACCACTACCCTCCTCCTCCTCTGAACCACTACCCTCCTCCTCCTCCGCACCACTACCCTTCTCCTCCTCCGCACCACTACCCTCCTCCTCCTCTGCACCACTACCCTCCTCCTCCTCCTCCTCTGCACCACTACCCTACCCCTCCTCTGCACCACTGCCCTCCTCCTCCTCTGCACCACTACACTCCCGCTCCTCCTATGCACCACTACCCTCCTCCTCCTCTGCAGCACTACCCTCCTCCTCTTCCTCCTCTGCACCACTACTCTCCTCCTCCTTCTCCTCTGCACCAGTCCCTTACGCCTCCTTCACACCAACACCTTCCTCCCCCTCCTTCTCTGCACCACTACCCTCCTCCTCTGCACCACTACCCTCCTCCTCTGCACCACTACCCTCCTCGTCCTCTGCACCACAACTCACCTCCTCTGCACCACTACCCTCCTCCTCTGCACCACTACACTCCTCATCCTCTACACCACTACCTCCTCCTCTGCACCATTACTCTCCTACTCTGCACCACTACCCTCCTCCTCTGCACCACTACCCTCCTCCTCCTTCTCCTCTGCACCAGTCCCTTCCTCCTCCTTTACACCACCACCTTCCTCCCCCTCCTTCTCTGCACCACTACCCTCCTCTTCTGCACCACTACCCTCCTCCTCTGCACCACTACCCTCCTCCTCCTCTGCACCACAACTCACCTCCTCTGCACCACTACCCTCCTCCTCTGCACCACTACCCTCCTCCTCCTCTGCACCACAACAATACTCCTCTGCATCACTACCCTCCTTGTCCTCTGCACCACAACTCTCCTCCTCTGCACCACTACCCTCCTCCTCCTCCTCTGCACCACTAGCCTCCTCTTACTCTGCACCACTACCCTCCTCTGCACCACTACCCTCCTCCTCCTCTGCAGCACTACCCTCCTTCTCCTCCTCTGCACCACTAACCTCGTCCTCTGCACCACTAACCTCGTCCTCTGCACCACTACCCTCATCTTCCTCTGCACCACTACCATCCTCCTCCGCACCACTAACCTCCTCCTCTGCACTACTACCCTCCTCTTCTGCACCACTACCCTCATCCTTCTCTGCACCACTACCCTCCTCCTCCTCTGCACCACTACCCTCCTCCTCTGCACCACTACCCTCCTCCTCCTCTGCACCACAACCCTCATCCTCCTCTGCACCACTACTCTACTTCTCTTCTACAACACTACCCTCCTCCTCTGCAGCACTACCCTCCTCCTCCTCCTCCTCTGCACCGCTACCCTCCTCCTCCTCTGCACCACTACCCTCTTCCTCCTCTGCACCACTACCCTCCTCCTCTGCAGCACTACCCTCCTCCTCCTCCTTCTCTGCACCACTACCCTCCTCCTCCTCTGCACCACTACCCTCCTCCTCCTCTGCACCACTACCCTCCTCCTCTGCACCACTACCCTCCTGCTCTTCACTACTACCCTCCTCCTCATCTGCGCCACTTCCCTCCCTCTCCTCCTCTGCACCACTACCCTCCTCCTCCGCACCACTACCCTCCTCCTTCTCTGCACCACTATCCTCCTCCTCTGCACCACTACCCTCCTCCTTCTCTGCACCTCTATCCTCTTCCGCTGCACCACTACACTCCTCCTCCTCTGCATCACTACCCTCCTCCTCTGCACCACTACCCTCCTCCTCCTCTGCACCACTACCCTCCTCCTCCTCTGCACCACTACCCTCCTCCTCCTCTGCACCACTACCCTCCTCCTCTGCACCAGTACCCTCCTCCTCCTCTGCACCACTACCCTCCTCCTCTGCACCACTACCCTCCTCCGCTGCACCACTACCCTCCTCCTCCTCTGCACCACTACCCCCCTCCATCTCAGCACCACTACCCTCCTCCTCCTCTGAACCACTACCCTCCTCCTCCGCACCACTACCCTTCTCCTCCCCCGCACCACTACCCTCCTCCTCCTCTGCACCACTACCCTCCTCCTCCTCCTCTGCACCACTACCCTCCTCCTCCTCCTCTGCACCATTACCTTCCTACTCCTTCTCCTCTGCACCACTACCCTCTTCCTCTCTACCACTACCCTCCTCCTATGCACCACTACCCTCCTCCTCTCTGCACCATTACCCTCCTCCTCCTCCTCTGCATCACTACCCTCTTCCTCTCTACCATTACCCTCCTCCTCCTCTGCACCACTACCCTCCTCCTTCTCTGCACAACTACCCTCCTCCTACTCTGCACCACTACCCTCCCCCTCCTCTGCGCCAATGTAATGATCTGGGGCTCAGCTCATTGGTTCTCCCTTCTCCCCTCTTTTCCCTCCCCTTCTCCCCTCCTTTCCTTCTCCCTCTCCCCTCCCCTTGGCCGTCATTCGTCTCCTCTCCTCTTCCCCCCCCCCCCTGTCGCCCATTTGTCAGGGTCAAGAGGTTGACCTGAGGGTAGGGTGGTCGTGGATACCTTGGCTTCTCCCACTCAACTTCCCCACTCAGATATTTCCCTCTCCACCCCCTCTCATCCCTCTCTGTCCCTCTCAGCAGCGGCCGTCCCCATACCAGGCAGAGTCAAATTTCCCTACTCCTATCTTAGAGGAGACAGGCTTGAACATAAATTATCAGTTTTGTAAACATTGCTCGCAGGTGTCTGGGCTCCATAGACGCGCCTTGTCCCCCTTCTCTAGCTGGGGAGAGCTGACTCAATCTTCAGAAATTCATGTAGCTTTCCACGACAGATCAGTGAAGGTGATTGGCATGAGATAAGGGCCAAGTCCTTATTGGCCCTAGAGAGCCAGACCTCAGGCCTACGTGTTAAATGGTTGGCCAGGGCCAAAATAATGGGTGGAGCCCTGGGGCTGTATTAGATGGTGGGAGGAGCAATCCTTCCCAGCAATAAGTTGGAAAAACTAAATTTCATCAGTGTGTCTTGGGAGTGTATTAGGAACAGGGCCGCAAGCCCGTATCCTCGGGGCTGAGGGCAGCCATCAATATCTTGGCCGTAGTGCGGGTATTTAAGGTATAGTGCACTTGAGTTTTGTGTCCTCGGTAAATATCCATTGTGCCTCTAGGGAAAATAGAATAGGTGATGTGTTCAAATTGTCTTAATTTACATGTTTCATAAAATAAATTGTATAGCTTGTCCAGTGGTATTCACTTAACTCCCCTTTGATATATTTTGCTACTTTGTCATTTTTAGGTGTTGTATTGGAAGCCCCCCCAGGTTCTCCTACTATTAATAGATACTAAAGTTGCCCTTGGATTCAAATAAGTAACGTAAATTACACAAACTAATTTTCCAAAATTTATTTCTGAAATTCATATTACCCGGAGTCCCATGGTTACTGATTCCTTGCCTTCCTGGGGGATCGGTGATAGACACATTCAGGTATGGTTGGTCGGGAAGGTGGTGGCAGTGTAAATGTGTTTTGTTATTGTTTTTAACTAATAACCCTTGTCCTTGGTGTATCTTCCTCATTTAATATTCCTCTTACATACGGGGCAGTCCAGTGAGGGGTCATACTGGACTGTAACAGTGTTAAGCTGGGGTATTGAGTGAAGAGAGACAGAGAATTACAACAGAGAGCGTATAGTACGATTATGAGAGATCACAAGATAACAGGATTAATACTGGGGAACATTGGGTTATTACAATAAAGGCCGCGGTTATTACGGCAGGGTAAGCGGTCGTTACAATGGTAGCAGCGGTGTTTCAATAATTTCTTGACGATTATTGAAGCCTCACGCGCCTGTCCGTTCGGTTATGTTATGTGGTGAGGGTGCAGCCGGGGCCCATGAGATAGAGTCGACGGTAATCCTATGTGGTGCGATTCGCATAGAGTAGGCGATTCTAGGGTCGTGAGGGCTGGGAAGTTTAATTATATACAGTAAGCGTATGCGCTAATCAGACAGTTTAGCGTGGAGGCCGCCTTGGGTAGTTGGAAAGGGTATTATTTTTCTCGACCCTCTGCAACTACGGACAAGGGTGCTGCGTGGTGGTTTTCGCAGCAACAATTCTAGGTGTCGAATTGTCGGGGCGGGGAAGTATTAACACGCTAATTATTATCCCTGAGGGCGTGGTAGGCGACCCAATCGCTAGATTTTTACGGTACAGCCATGAAGGTACCAAGAGTTCACTGAGGGATGGCGTAGTAGATTCTCTAGCAACGGAATTACGGTGGTGTCGGACAGTTAGATCCGTCGGTTGTTCCGCTATCTAGTCTAACCGTTGACCGCGAAGGACAGGATTATTTGGTACTGTCGGCATCTAGGTGGATGTGGTTACCTAGGCTTGGAGAAGCGACAGGGCGGGCCGGGACGGGACGGTTATTGGTTAAATCGAGATTTCCTTAAGTACTAAATTAAGTTCCCTGTATATTAGGTTCCTTTTCAGGTTAAGTATCCCTTCGTTAGTTAAGTGTTTCCCCTTGTTTACGTAATTCTCGTATATAAGTGTTATTATTTTTTCTAAGAATTTGTTTTACATGTTTAAGTCTGGAATTTTTGTTTTCGTATTGTGCAGTATTAATTCTTTGAGAGAATTACTAAAAGGTGAGTGGTTTACTGTTTTCAAGTGAAGTGCGGTGCATAAAGTGCAGTCAGTGAAAGAACTGAAATCAGTGAAATCGTGGAAAATTTTTGTGATGACATTTTTCAAAGTCGCTTGGAAAATCTCAATTTCGGAATAAATTCTAGTTTTGTGCCTGACCATACGATCATCGGGTCGTCAGTGTTAATTCAAGTGTGCGATTAAAGTGATCCGAGTGCGAACTTTGAGAGACCAAAAGTCGAATTTTGGTCATTTAAGCGACTTAGCGTTGGGACTCTGAATTTTCTAGCGGTTTTACTCAGCGCCCAGTGTGACAGCGCTCAGTAATTGTTTGCGCTCAACCAAGTGTCTAAGTGTCTCGCGAGTGGTATATTTAGTTCAAGTGATAAGCGAACTACACGTCGGTATTTAATTTATAATTTTGAGAAAAGAAATACTTGGTTAATTAAGAATTAGTGCGGAGACTACTTTCTGAGGATTAGGCTTCGTGACAGTGAGCGCGCCTTTAATTTTTGTATACTTACCAACGTGTCCAAGTGGTTAGCGAGTGTTATAATCCGTTAAAGTAACAAGTCAACTACGCGCCAGTATTTAAATTATAATTTTGGGAAATTAATTACTAATTTTTACTTAAGGTTCAGCGCGACTCTGTAGCTGTGAGCGTCGCAGTTATCAGTGTATATTTCTCAGTATTGTACAACGCGACCGGCGGTGAACAAGTGTATGCTATGTAAACATCGAGTTCTTACAGTAACGTAAATAATTAATTTAACATTAATTTGGTTTAACTAATAATACTTATAATTATATCCGAGCGCCGTTGTTAGCGTCGGGCGTTACGGAATTAAAAATAATTGTTGAAGATATAAACATCGCGCCAGTGTTAAATTAACGTTACCGTCGTTCATTCCTAGTGCGCCTAAGATTTTCAAGAAAAATTTAAGAAATTCAGTTAACGTAAAGTGTTGTAATTATTGTGCGCTGGTAAACTAGACTGATTATTTTCGATAAATAAAAACAGAGTGGAAACTAAATTATTTACAGTAAATTCAGTGTAATTCCTTTCGCGTAAATATTAATTGTATAAATTCAGTATATCTGGTTCAAGAATTCGGTAATTATCATTTTTCTAAGATTTATATTGGATTTGCATTTACAGACAAAGTCGTACTATAATTATTTTTATATTTGCGTTACCAGTCCACTTCGAGTGTCTAATAAATATGGTGGAAATTAATTTCATTTTTTCAAGTTTATTCTAGTAGTCCGTTCATATAATAATTAACGTAACCTTTTTATGTGGTTTATAAGTGCGCATATATAGTTTGTTCAACATCGTATACAGTGTTTGTTTCACAAGTATTGATTAGTAGTCGATGGCGGCTGCGTATTTCCATCTGTCCGCACCTCCTCCTCACCACTACCCTCCTCCTCCTCTGCACCACTACCATTCTCCTCCTCTGCACCACTACCCTCCCCCTCCTCCTCTGCACCACTACCCTCCTCCTCCTCTGCACCACAACAATACTCCTCTGCATCACTACCCTCCCCGTCCTCTGCACCACAACTCTCCTCCTCTGCACCACTACCCTCCTCCTCCTCCTCTGCACCACTAGCCTCCTCCTACTCTGCACCACTACCCTCCTCTGCACCACTACCCTCCTCCTCCTCTGCACCACTACCCTCCTTCTCCTCTGCACCAGTAGCCTCCTCATACTCTGTACCACTACCCTCCTCCTCTTTACCGCTACCCTACTCCTCCTCTGCACCACTACCCTCCTCATCCTCCTCTGCACCACTACCCTCCTCCTCTGCACCACTACCCTCCTCCTCCTCCTCCTCTGCACCACTACCCTCATCCTCCTCCTCTGCACCACTACCCTCCTCCTCCTATGCACCACTACCCTCCTCCTTCTGTGCACCACAACGCTCCTCCTCCTCTTCACCATTACCCTCATCCTCCTCTGCACCACTACCCTCCTCCTCCTCTGCACCACTACCCTCCTCCTCCTCTTCACCACTACCCTCCCCCTACTCTGCACCACTACCCTCCTACTCCTCTGCACCACTACCCTTCTCTGCACCACTACCCTCCTCCTCCTCTGCACCAGTAGCCTCCTCCTACTCTGCACCACTACCCTCCTCCTCTGCACCACTACCCTCCTCCTCCTCTGCACCACTACTCTCCTCCTCCTCTGCACCACTACCCTCCTCCTCATCTGCACCACTACCTTCCTCCTCTGCACCACTACCCTCCTCCTCCTCTGCACCACTACCCTCCTCCTCTTCTGCGCTACTACCCTCCCCCTCCTCCTCTGCACCACTACCCTCCTCCTCCTCTTTACCACTACCCTCCCCCTACTCTGCACCACTACCCTCATCCTCCTCTGCACCACTACCGTCCTCCTCTGCAAAATTACCCTCCTCCTCCTTTGCATTACTACCCTCCTCCTCCTCTACACCACTACCCTCCTCCTACTCTGCACCTCTACCCTCCTCCTCCTCTGCACCACTACCCTCATCCTCCTCTGCACCACTATCCTCCTCCTTCTCCGCTGCACCACTACCCTCATCCTCCTCTGCACCACTACCCTCCTCCTCCTCTGCACCACTACTCTCCTCCTCCTCTGCACCACTACCCTCCTCCTCATCTGCACCACTACCTTCCTCCTCTGCACCACTACCCTCCTCCTCCTCTGCACCACTACCCTCCTCCTCTTCTGCGCTACTACCCTCCCCCTCCTCCTCTGCACCACTACCCTCCTCCTCCTCTTTACCACTACCCTCCCCCTACTCTGCACCACTACCCTCATCATCCTCTGCACCACTACCGTCCTCCTCTGCAAAATTACCCTCCTCCTCCTTTGCATTACTACCCTCCTCCTCCTCTACACCACTACCCTCCTCCTACTCTGCACCTCTACCCTCCTCCTCCTCTGCACCACTACCCTCATCCTCCTCTGCACCACTATCCTCCTCCTTCTCCGCTGCACCACTACCCTCATCCTCCTCTGCACCACTACCCTCCTCCTCCTCTGCACCACTACCCTCCTAATCTGCACCACTACCCTCCTCCTCCTCCTCTGCACCACTGCCCTCCTCCTCTGCACCACTACCTTCCTCCTACTCTGCACCACTACCCTCCTCCTCCTCCTCCTGTTCTGCACCACTAACCTCTTCCTCCTCCTCTGTTCCACTACCCTCCTTTTCCTCCTCTGCACCACTAACCTCGTCCTTTGCACCACTACCCTCATCTTCCTCTGCACCACTTCCCTCCTCCTCCTCTGCACCACTACCCTCCTCCTCCTCTGCACCACTACCATCCTCCACCTCTGCACCACTACCCTCCTCCTCTGCACCACTACCCTCCTCCTCTGCACCACTACTCTACTTCTCTTCTACAACACTAACCTCCTCCTCTGCAGCACTACCCTCCTGCTCCTCCTCCTCTGCACCACTACCCTCCTCCTCCTCTGCACCAATACCCTCTTCCTCCTCTGCACCACTACCATCCTCCTCCGCACCACTACCCTCCTCCTCCTCTGCACCACTACCCTCCTCCTTCTCTGCACGACTACCCTCTTCCTCTGCACCACTACCCTCTTCCTCCTCTGCACAACAACCCTCATCCTCCTCTGCACCACTACTCTACTTCTCTTCTACATCACTACCCTCCTCCTCCTCATCTGCACCACTACCCTCCTCCTCCTCTGCACCACTACCCTCTTCCTCCTCTGCACCACTACCTTCCTTCTCTGCAGCACTACCCTACTCCTCCTCCTTCTCTGCACCACTACCCTCCTTCTCCTCTGCACCACTACCCTCCTCCTCCTCTGCACCACTACCCTCCTCCCCTGCACCACTACCCTCCTGTTCTGCACTACTACCCTCCTCCTCCTCTGCGCCACATCCCTCCCCCTCCTCCTCTGCACCACTACCCTCCTCATCCTCCGCACTACTACCCTCCTCCTTCTCTGCAACACTATCCTCCTCCTCTGCACCACTACCCTCCTCCTTCTCTGTACCTCTATCCTCTTCCTCTGCACCACTACACTCCTCCTCTGCATCACTACCCTCCTCCTCTGCACAACTACCCTCCTCCTCCTCTGCACCACTACCCTCTTCCTCCTCTGCACAACAACCCTCATCCTCCTCTGCACCACTACTCTACTTCTCTTCTACAACACTACCCTGCTCCTCTGCAGCACTACCCTCCTCCTCCTCATCTGCACCACTACCCTCCTCCTCCTCTGCACCACTACCCTCTTCCTCCTCTGCACCACTACCTTCCTCCTCTGCAGCACTACCCTACTCCTCCTCCTTCTCTGCACCACTACCCTCCTCCTCCTCTGCACCACTACCCTCCTCCTTCTCTGCACCACAACCCTCCTCCTCTGCACCACTACCCTCCTGCTCTGCACTACTACCCTCCTCCACCTCTGCGCCACTTCCGTCCCCCTCTTCCTCCGAACCACTACCCTCCTCCTCCTTCTCTGCACCACTTCCCTCCTCCTCCTCTGCACCACTACCCTCCTCCTCCTCCTCCTCTGCACCTCTACCATCCTCCTCTGCACCACTACCCTCCTCCTCTGCACCACTACCCTCCTCCTCCTCCTCTGCACCATTACCCTCCTACTCCTCCTCCTCTGCACCACTACCCTCTTCCTCTCTACCACTACCCTCCTCCTCTGCACCACTACCCTCCTCCTCCTCTGCACCATTACCCTCCTCCTCCTCCTCCTCTGCATCACTACCCTCTTCCGCTCTACCACTACCCTCCTCCTCCTCTGCACCACTACCCTCCTCCTCTGCACAACTACCCTCCTCCTAATCTGCACCACTACCCTCCCCCTCCTCTGCGCCACAACCCTCCCCCTCCTCCTCTGCACCACTACCCTCCTCCTCCGCCGCACCACGACCCTCCTCCTCCTCTGCACCACTACCCTTCTCCTTCTCTGCACCACTACCCTCCCCCTCCTCTGCACCACTATCCTCCTCCTTTTCCGCACCACGACCCTCCTCCTCCTCTGCACCACTACCCTTCTCCTCCTCCTCTGCACCACTACCCTCTCCCTCCTCTGCACCACTATCCTCCTCCTCCTCCGCACCACTACCCTCCTCCTCCTCTGCACCACTACCCTCCTCCTCCTCCGCACCACTACCCTCCTCCTCCTCTGCACCACTACCCTCCTCCTACTCTGCACCACTACCCTTCTCCTCCTCTGCACTACTACCCTCCTCCTCTGCACCGCTACCCTCCTCCTCCTCTGCACCACTACCCTCTTCCTCCTGTGCACCACTACCCTCCTCCTCCTCTGCACCACTACCCTCCTCCTCCTCTGCACTACTACCCTCCTCCTCCTCTTCACCACTACCCTCCTCCTCTGCACCACTACCCTCCTCCTCCTCTGCTCCACTACGCTCCTCCTCCTCTGCACCACTACCCTCCTCCTCTGCACCACTACCCTCCTCCTCCTCTGCACCACTACCCTCCTCCTCTGCACCACTACCCTCCTGCTCTGCACTACTACCCTCCTCCTCCTCTGCGCCACTTCCCTCCCCCTCCTCCTCCGCACCACTACCCTCCTCCTCCTTCTCTGCACCACTACCCTCTTCCGCCGCAGCACCACTACCCTCCTCCTCCTCTGCACCACTACCCCCCTCCATCTCTGCACCACTACCCCCCTCCATCTCTGCACCACTAA